>NC_057917.1:84213875-84316875 GCF_018873765.1 Telopea speciosissima
CATAGAATTTCAAAATTGAGTGTAAAGGAATTTATACATTCATGTATGAAGGCATCTTTTATTAGGAGTCACAAAATGTTCAGTGAACAAAATGCAATAGTGTCACCAAAAGCAGGTTGAGGCATGGGGCCATTGAAGCAGTCAAAGCTGCCAATTAGGTCAGCAGCAAAAAGAGAGCCAAGCTATAATTGTCTTCCATGTAGGAAGTCTGGCAGTAAAGGTCATGACAATACAAGAGGCCCTTCAACCTCTATTCAAGGGAGAACGGCTGAATTGGGAAGGTTTAATTAGAACAAAGGGTTTAGTAAGTGTGTAATTTGAGTTTTACATAAAATCCAGGATAATGGGGGGGCTTAGATGTAATATTTTCAGAAATAAGTGTGAATTATGCTCATTGGTGGGCTAGTTGCTGTAAGGAGGATAGCTAAACATGGTTAGTTTGGGACTGTATGGCAACGTTCAAAAGAAACATTTCTGGTGTTTTTGGTGGACCTTGGCACTACAATAAGGTTGCTCCATTGTGACCTAGTGGTCGCAAGTTCGAGTCGGGAAACAGCCTCTCAGCGATGTGGGCATAGTTGCCAAGGTGCCTAGGCGAACCAAGGCGATCGAGGGGGTAAAAAACCAAGGCGACACCAAAAAACAAGGCGAGAGAAAGGTGCCTGGATGCCTACTCGTCGCCTAGGCGACGCCTTGACAATATGGATGCGGGCTTAAGTTTGCGTACATTATGACCCTTCGACTCAGCCCAGACCCCGTAGTGGCGGGAGCCTCGTGCACTGGGTACACCATTTTTAAAATTGGAACAGAACATGTGACGTCAAGTCTGTTTTTGTGTTTTTTTTTTTTTTTTTGGAATGAACAGGGTGAAAAAAACCATTTGTTGGTAATTGGAGAAACACATTTGAAGCTGTTCATAGAGAACGGAAACACAAATGTATAACAAAAGCCCAATAAATTCTGACTCTTGACCATTAAGCTCGAAGACCCCTCTCTCAACTTTCTTCCTCAAGCGCACCCTCATTTGACTGCTCGAAAATCGAAATCCAGGTACATTTCACCATTTTGCCAGGAGTTCCCAATTTCCAATCATTTCACATTCACTACTTCACTGGGGTTTTGAAGATCGAAGAAGAGACAAATTCCCACAAGGCACAAACCAGAACTCAGAGACTAGATGATGCAGATACATCACCAAAATGGGCTTATTTTATTAGACATAAACCTAGGGTTGGGTCATAGTTGTCAAGGAGGCAAGGTGACCCAAGGTGGTGGAGAGGTGCCTAAGCATTTAGGCAACAAGGCGCCCTCAAGTGTTATTTTTTTATTTCCCCCCTTTTCTAACATTATTTAGTGTGCTACAATATTTTAGTATGCTACAATATATACCTTATATCATCAAAAATCAACATCAAGCCTCCTCAAGTCATCAAAAAACAACATTTAGTCACCTCAAGTCATCAAAAACCAACATTAAGCCACATCAAATCATCAAAAATAACATTAAGTCACATCAAGTCATCAAAAATCAATATTAAGCCACATCAAATCATCAAAAATCAATATTAAGCCACATCAAGTATTCAAAAATCAGCATAGAACTAGAAGACAACAAAATTGAAGAAGCAAGCTATTGGAAGTTTAAAACAACCAAAACATACATTTGGTTTATACTAGTCTCACATTTGGTTTATACTGTTCTTAGAAAATATGTTCTTATCTATAAGTAATTAAATTGCTCTTGATTTAGAGAGATGTTCATGTTCCTTAAGAAGTTTGACTAGTCAAATGATTTTATTTTTACTTGAGACTTTTTGTATTAATTAGAGCACAAAACAGCTTTCCAAGAAATCCAAAATTGCTTAAATCAGATTTATATTGAAGAAGTTATGTTCCAGTCAAACCTTATTTGGTCTGCGCGAATGCTGTCAAAATCGCTCAATGAAAATATTTTTTTATATATCAAAACAAATGAATATTTTACCGCACTTTTGGTTTTTAGCAATGCTTTACCATATTAAGATTTTTAGATTTGAGAAAAAACTCAGCATTTGAAAGTTGAAAATTTCAACTACCGTCAAAAATATAATTTTTGTTCTTGAACTGAGAGGTTGACCTTTTATCCTTTTGGAATTTGATTTTTTAACTATTTTTATTGGATTCAAATAGGGGGATATTTGCTTATTTATGAATAATATCTTAAATAAATGAAATTACAATATAAAAATAGTGCGTCCTACAATAAAGCGGTTGTCGCCTAGGCCCCAACAAAACCACCTGGACGCCTTGACAACTATGGGTTGGGTTCTATGTATGTTAGGCCTTTGTTCCATTGGATTTTTAATGTAATAGGCCACTTTATGTTAGAGTTATGTAATTTCATGTAATAAGGGTACTTTAGGAACTAGGATTTTAAGTTGGAATGTGTTTTACTCTCTTACCTTTACTTTCTTTATCTATCATATATTAGCATGGAGGTAAGGATGTAATTTCTCCTTTGTATTAAGTGAATCAATATAGGGGAGAGATGAACTATTCTCTCCCACAACTTGCAACCGATATTTCTTCTGTTCTTTGCTGAACACAAAGTGCAGATGGCAATGACTGTGTGTTGGTTGTCATTGTTGTCAACACAGTGCATGTGTGTCGGTTGTTGTCAACATAGTTCAAGAACTCGTTTCGTTTTGGTATTTCGAGCCGACCGAAATATTCGAAATATTGTATTTTTGCCTTCTCCCTTTAAGCCTTCCTCTTACTCCCTCCCTTCATGTAATCAATGACAGCCCTAGATACCTCCACAGGGACCATATGACATGCGACCACTTCAGGAGAATTCCCAGCTAGATGTTGTTTGAGTCTAGTGGCACCACCTCCCAAAAACTGCATGTGACAATAGTTGCATTGGGATTTTCTTTTATCCCCATCAATTGGAGAGCCATGCAACCATGCAATGTCACCCCTAGTGTGCCTGGGTGTGTTCCCCCCCCTCTGGGTCTGGGCCGGCTGCCTCTGCCCCCTCTTGCCTCTGGCTCTGTCGTTTACCACGGTTCGCCATAATCGGACTAGTTTACTGTTGCATGAATAAAAGACAATTCATTAATCACTGAAGCACATCAATTCTTTTAGTTTAAATGTTTAAGAATTAAGATTTAAGAGCACTAACATAAGTATATAAGTATATAACTATTTAGTATTTTTTCCCTAACCCTCATATTTTTCTCATATTTAAAAACAATTTTTAAAAATATTTTTCAAATAAATATTGGCCTAGCACAACAAAATCGAAAAGATATGCAAATGGGAAGCAAATAAGAAGTATGTACAATTTACTTTTATATTTTTCAGTAATTTTAAAACAAAAACCTCATTTTCTTATTTTTTGCTAATTTTTTGAATTTTTTAAATATTTTTTATAATTTCTGAAAATTAAAATAATTAATTATTGGCAGAAAAATATTTTTGACACCATGAAGCCATAGATCGGCCAATGGTGTCTAACATATATTTAATTCATCACCATACAATATACATAACCCTTATTATTTTTTTATTTTTGTTGCAAATAAATCCAAATTTTGAAGTAGAAAAATAAATAAATAATATATATACCAAAAAAAAATTTCGACACCGTGAAGTCGTTAATCGGCTTCCGGTGTCTAACATATATTTATTTCATCACAAACAAACATGTTGATCATGCATTTCCCTAAAAAAAATCAATTTTGAGAAGATGGTTTTTACCTGGAATAATGGAAAGGCTTCATAGATGTGCTAAGAAGTTTGTTCTCCAAGTGATTCCGGCATAGATGCGGCAAGGATTCAAGTGGGAAGTGGAAGATTGAAGAAGAAATGAGCAAAAACCTTCAAAAACCAAGCAAAAGTGCCAAAGGAGGAAAAATGCTCTCTGTTTCTCAGTCTCGGTCGAAATTTTGATCAAGACTGTCGAAACATGGTATTTTATACAAAGCAATTTCTCGAGATTTTCGAAATCTCGAGAATTTCGATTGAAATTTTGTATTTTTTTTATTCGAGGGCCATTTCGTTTCGAGAGGGTCGAAATTCTTGAAATTCTCGAAATCTCGATCGAGAGATTTTGAACTATGGTTGTCAACACAATGCATCTTTTTGCAATACAGTACAAGCAACATTTTGGATGAGTTGGCAAACTTCTGGCAGTGCAGGTAGTGACCGGACAGCATTATAGGGGTTTCGCAGTGTACACAGAGGTCCCACAATGATTGGGAGTCATCCAGGGCAATTCTATAAATTACAGGCATGATAGTGCATGTACAGTGTGCAGTATGACATGGCTGTGATATGGTAGTGTTCACAGATGATATGGACAGTATAGATGTGGCACAGATGATATGGCAGTGGATATTGGTCCATTGGCAGAGCTAGAATGGCATATGTATGACTTGGCAGTGCAACACGGACACATGGCAGCTAGGCATTTTTTCAGAGGCATTAGGGCATATCTGGCAGCAGATGGCAGTCCAAAATGGCCCATTACAGTGTATGTCAGTCCTTACATAAGCCCTGGAGGCGTTTGGGAAGACAGACAGTTCATTAGGGCATCCGGGCATAGACAAGGGTATTTTGGGCATTGTGGTGAAGCTCCCAGACCTGTGGAACAATATATATTACTGCTTTACAGCAGTAGGCAGCACACAGGAGCAGCAGATGAAGGCCTAGTATAGTTGAAGTGCTAATATCATACGATCATACACTGGCAACAAGTTCATCAGAAATTTCGGAGCGTCAAATGGCAGAACTAGGTGGAACATTCTACATGAGAAACGTAGAGCATCGAGTCGCCTTTCCAACAAAACTGAAAATGCGTCGTTTCGATGCTGGATGATGAAGATATTTCTGTTTCTATGGAGTCGTACAGATTAAAAGCAAATCTGAGAAGTTTTTGAGATTTTGAAATGTATTCTGTAATCTTTGTTTGATATTGTATATGTGGAGTGATAGCTCTCCTCGTCATGAGCACGGTGCCGCAAACTGTGACAAAAAATTCCTTATAACGAAGGAGATATAGCAAGATTCCGTTTTGGGCCTACTGGTTGGCTGAGAGTACTACGTTCTGGTACAAGACTATCATACCTTGAACAGTCCAGATGAGGCCACATAGTCGGATCCTGTTCTGACAAATGAGATGAAGGCACGCGTAAAGTGCGTGATACACGGTGTGAAAGATGTTGGACTTGTGTCCATCAAACCCGGTTCGGTCCGGTTCAATCCGGTTTTACTTTGTATTGAACTTTTATACATTTTAGTTTAATATTATCACATACAATATAAACTTTTTGAGCATTATGTGTCCATAAGTTCTACTTAAAATGGTAGTCACGACTAGGGTTTGGGCTGGGCACCCTTATCATATGGTCGTCGCATTGGGTATGCCTAGACATGCGATGTCAGGGTACGAATGCGAGTACTCACATGTTTGATGTGTGTATTGGCGAAGAATCTACTTTGTCGATTCCCTCATGTATTACTGCCAGACGTAGGAAGGGATAGACATGTGTCACCGACACCCTTTGCCTGAGGGAACCCTGTCACTGCAAAGTGTGATCGCATTCTTTGGTTCATCAATGACTGAGACTCAAGTGAGTCAAAGCCGATTTTCTGGGAATGCGTGAACACTTTGTGAGTGAAGGAGTTACTCAACATGGTCACCATTGCCCGATTGGGGAACACCAAGATTGAGATTGTCTGTGTATGGTCGGATCAGAATCTGGATCCAGTGCCGTTTTGGAAATGGTTTTGCAAAAAATTTATTTTACATAAAATAATAGATTATATATGATTATTTGAACAAAGTATTTTATCGAGTTTTACGGGACCCGATCAGATGCACAGACACTCTTATATGGACATGTACTATGGAATGGGGTTTGGCAGTATAAGTGTACATGCCCTAGATTCCATAATGATGGTGTTGATTAGTAGGGGGGTTGTACATGATAATTTGTTATCATGTAGGGAGTTATTTGGAATTTGCTATATTAATTGGTTCTTTATTTAATTAATGGATATGGTGCTAATTGTAATTATCCATAACTTTAAATAAAGTAACTAATTAAATCATTCCCTATTAGATTTTGCTTCTTCACCTTTTAGAAGCACTTTGAGTTTAAACAGAACTGCCAAACAAAGAGAGAGACTCAAGACTCTCACAGGGTTTTATCTAAATCCATCCAGGGATTTAATTAAAACCCTATTATTATAAATAGGACCAAAACGCAGAAGGGGAGCAGTCTTCCACGTTTTCTGGCTTTCCCCCTCCTGGAGTGTTTTGGTCCATCTCTCCCTCTTGTGATCTCTTCTTCTTCTTCTTGTTTCTCTCTTCTGTGATTGAGAGTTAGGGTTTTAGAAACCCAGATCTGTGCTTGAAGAATTGAAGAGCATCAAGGATTGGCTTGAAGAACCTTGGCTGCACCAATGGAGGTTCAGATCTGTTTACTTGGAGTGCTCATTGGAGGAAGAACCACTGTCTATTGGAGGAGCAACACTTAAGGCTCATCAGGTTAGCAGTTCTTTATGGATTCCTCTTGTTTTTAATTATTGATTATTCATGGGATGCAAAAGAAACCCGAATCGATTTATTTCCGCTGCGCATTCGGGTATGGGATGGATCCCTCTTTCCATGTGATGGATTAGAGATGAATTTTCTCCATCTGTTTTGAGTTCCATAATTGTATGGGACGCAAAAGAGAAGGGTAGGGCATTGGTTTATCAGACCATACCCTACTTGGGATGCACCAGGGTTCCCATGGAAAACCCTAAAATTTAAATAGGGTGCCCATAGGCAACCATGGGCTAACCCAGGGCGTGCAATACCCTAATTGGTATCCCTGGGGAACCATGACTTGATCCCAGGACCGTAGTTTGACCTACAAAATATGCCATCACAGAGCATCTGAGTAACTAGGCGCATTGAGTTCTCATTCTCCGCACAATACATGAACCTCCGCCAGTGTGATGTAATTCGGTGTAGCACCCGTGTAGCGTGAGTGTGATATGATTCCTATTAGGGCAACATGATTAGATGGAGCACAAAGGTTCAGTACGCCACGCCACACCGTTGATGTCCTTGTTACCATGTAGCGCCGCACATGGTTGTCGACCCAGAAGATACCCTTTAACTGGTTTTAGGCATTCCTGCATTTTGACTAACAAACCTAAATGATCTATGACTAAGATTCTGCCACGATTTGAAAACGCAATCTGACAGATGAGTTTGAATCTGTGGTAGTCCCCTATGGTCCCTTTAAGGTGCTTTGTTGTTGTACTGAAAGCGGCAAGAAGATACCATTTTGATCGCTCTTATATGATCCGCGAATGAAGAAGATCGAATAGCTGAGACATGCTCTCACTCAAATCTGACAAATCGAATGGCCGAGAGACAACCATACCTGACGAACCAATGATCGGGTGAAACATATTAACTCTATGTAACCTTCGATTGCTCGGGGCTATCTTCTCTTGGACTTGGCTGAAAAATTTTGGAAAGCATCTAAAGAAACCTACTCTCATGTTGGGAGCGCTGCACAAGTCTATGAGTTGAGGAAGAGAATTTATTGGACTACTCAGAAGGAGATGTCCTTGTCCTTGTCCTTGTCCTAGTACTACTCTGCATAGTTTGAAAACTCGCGAGATCTCGCTGAGTTTCTCGGTTTTTGGAAAAGCCAAGATGAGACTGCCTGCGAGTCTCAAAAGTGCAATATCTCGGTAAGATCTCGAATCTCGGTTTGGATCTCGGTTTCGACCCATTATTTTAACCCACCTACCACTTAAATACCTTACCTAACTGGACAAAACTCGACATATCTCGGATCTCGGGTTGACCCAAAGTTGAGGCTTCGAGTTGGAAAAAAAAAATGCACCAACTTGACTCGTCTCGGTTTTTCCAAGAGCCGAGTTGGTACCGAGACCCGAGTTTTAGTACCTTGCTACTCTGAGTTGCACAGTATGTGGCAGAAACTTTATTTCTATGAAATCTTTCAGACTACGTGTTCTACTGATGCTGCCAACTTCAAGAAACGTGAGGATATGATTCGCGTTTATAATTTTTTATCTGGTTTGAATGTGGAGTACGACCATATACAGTCCCAAGTTCTCAGTCGGGACCCTTTTGCGTCCTTTGAGCAGTCTTATGCCCTTGTCCAACTTGAGGAAAGTCGGCGTACAGTCATGTTGTAGTCTGTTCCTCAAGAGAGATTTGCTCTCTACATTAGCTCAGGCTCTGGTTCCCAATCATGGGGTGGCCCTACCTGTACTTCTAATCAGTCCTCATTTGATCGTGAAACGGTGAAATGTGAGTGTTGCGGGAAGGAACGTCACAGGAAGGAGTATAGCTGGAAGCTACATGGCCGTCCCACCTCCACAACTACACGTGAACGTGGCCGTGGTCGTGGACGTGGTACTTCGGATACTACTCATGCACATCACGCTGAGGTGCCTCCTCCTGCATCCACTGATGGCCAGTTTTCTTAAGATGAGCTACTTGTTCGCTATCTGATGTCCAAACTGGAACCCACTCTTGCACCAGTATCGAATTTTGTTGGTTCTGCCACATCTGGTTCGACCTCTTCTGCCTCCAATTTCGTGCACTCAGGTATCACTTTTGTTGGTCATTATGCTTCAGTTATACCCTCATCCTGGATAATTGACTCTGGAGCCACAGACCATGTAACTGGCTCTCTAGTCAATTTTCTACCTTTAATCCAAGTTTAGATAAGGAACGTGTTCGAGTTGCTGATTGTTCTTTTTCCTCTGTCTCTGGGAAAGGATCCATCTCCTATACCACTTCTTTACCTTTATCGTATGTTCTCCATGTACCCAATTTTTATACTAACCTTCTTTCTATTAGTAGTATTACCCAGGACTTAAACTATAAGGTCACCTTTTTTCCATCTCATTGTGCTTTTCAGGACTTGGTGACAAGGAGAACGATTGGAAGTGGTCGATTGAGCGGTGATCTATATCTGCTGGAGGACAGTTACCCTGCGGCTTTAGTTCTTTCCCCTTAGGCTCATCAGTTGGACTCTTCTGCTTCTGCCTTATCAGAGTTACATCGGTGGCATTGGCACTTAGGCCACCCACCTCTTAGGACTTTATTTTGTTTTTCCTAGTCTATTTCAGGAGTGTAATCCTAATGACTTTTTTTGTGAGGCTTGTGTGTTTGGCAAGCAAACTCATGCCGTTTATCCTCTTTCTGAACATTTGAGTACTGAACCTTTTATTTTAATTCACTCTGATATTTGATGACCTTCTCATTGTGTGTCTATTTCTGGTTATCGATACTTTGTGGCCTTTATTGATTGCTATTCTTGTTCCACTTGGGTTTATTTAATGCGCCATAAGAGTGATATTTTATTGCTTTCAGCTTTTCCATCGTATGATTAAAACCCAATTTAATGCTTTTGTTATAGTTCTCCGCAGTTACAATGGTCGGGAATATATTGGGGCAGTTTTCAGTCCTATCTTGTTGTGGAAGGTATTATTCATTAGACTAGTTGCATGGATACTCCTGCACAAAATGCCATAGTTGTTAAGGCGCCTAGGCGAATCAAGGCGGTCAAAGGGGTTGAAAAACAAGACAACAAGGCCTCGCCTAGGCGACCAAGGCGACACCAGAATTCAAGGCGAGGGCAAGGCGACGCCTTGACAACTATGCAAAACACTATCGTGGAACATAAAAACCAAGGTTCGAGAACTCGGGTCTCGGTGGCATCTCGGCCAGGCCAGAAACCGAGTCGAGCCGAGATCTCGGCGAGTTGCTGCAATTATTTTTTTTTGGACTCGGACCCCCAACTTGGTGGGTTGTACACACATTTTGGTTCTGAAACTTGGTCTCCAGCATATTTCAGGCCATTTAAACACAATGGCATGCCCAGATTTGCCAAAAAACAAGTCCAAATATGAGTTTCACTTTGGACCAAAGGTTGGTAGGCGACGAGTCGTACTAAAACAACCTAATCTACATATAATTTAGTAAAACATAGCAAATTAGCAATCAAAACATTCTAATTAGTACACATCAATCAAAACATTGAAATAAATGTACATTACATCAATGTTCACTTAATTTGTTACATAAAATGAGATTGAACAAGAAATTCATCCCCATATCGATCCATATAGAATTCCCATGTCATGGAATTGCTATAGTGTTGCAAATAGTGTGACATAGTTTCCATATAAGTCTTCTGATCAACATATACCAATTTCCCTATCTTAGGGTACATGGGAGGCTGTTGGTATGAGGTGTAAGATCCACTGCTACTGTCATATTGAGTTTGAGGCATGTATGGCTGGTTTGGGACTAGGAATGTGTACCCAACACCTGACGCAGAGCTTTGACTGTCATACTCACGCCGACGGCCCATACTCGACCATAGGCACTATAATCGAACCGGTGCATCGCTGGCCATATTCATAGCCATGATGATGCTGAGATGATTGCCATGACTGATGCTCACTAGTAGTATCTGTACTCATGCTTCCGAAACTTGCGACTCTACTTTCTGTTGTATGTTTTAGGGCGGCCACCATGTTCTTAATCTTGAGTGGCATGCGTAAACTAAGACTCACCGGTGAAACGCACAGGGTTCTCCTGCGTTCCAACTTCTTGCTCATACTGCTCGCGCATCCCCTCATGACGATCATCATAATAACCGCCACTCCGCATGCCACTAGCAGCAGTAGCTTCACCACCACCAGCATCACCATCACCATCACTAGCATCACCAGTGTCATCACCACCACCATCATCATCATCAGCAGGACTTCCTACAGCAGGCTCAAAAGGTTTCGGTGACTCTACATGTACACGTCCCTCTTGCGTCGACATATATTCATCAACATCAGTGCCGGTTACAGACGCAATGGTGGGGTCGGGCCTACCCCCAGGTTGATCCATATCAGGTGTACCACGATCCCTCACCCACTGGAATAGGGGATCCTCATCGTCATCAGAGTCCTCTTGAAAAATGTTGGACAGTTCAATGGGTTCTTTATCATTGGCCTCAATTCCTTCACGTATGTGCCTCATCCTTAATCTCATATTGTAATGCACATACACAAGCTGCTCCAGTCGTTCGCTACCCAACCTGTTCCGCCTCTTTGAATGTATCAATGAGAATGTACTCCGGTTGCGCTCACATCCGGAAGATGAATAAGTTTGTGAGAGCACTCTCACTGCTACCTTCCTCAGGTTGGGTGAACTTGTACCATAAAGCACCCACCAGTCGGCTGCATTACAAATATAGAATAGTAAGAATATGTACATTCTAAAGAGATAAAATTATAATTCATAAATGTAATATCATGCCTCCTACCAGGGTCTGACTTTTGTCTACCCTCCACTGCAGCTAGTCGACCGAAACTTGCTGAGGCCTCTCTGAAGTATTTGATCTATTTTCAATTTGAGGCATTAGTATTTCCTATTTAGTAATTACATTCATAAACTAACTACCAAAGTGCCAAAGTCCCATACTCTCACCTCATCATTGCAAGCAGCTTGTGTCTTTGGATGGGGCTCCAACTTCTGAGTAACAGCTTGAATTGCCTCTAACAATTCTATGTCTAGCCCAAGATCATGGGAGTAGTGATACTTTGGATTCAAATAGTATGCTGGTAAAGTAAACACCACAAATATGATTTGTTGACTTAATGGCTTTAATGCCTTTAGGGTTTTGAATATGTAAATGTAAAAAAGTTATAACATATAAAGTATGTTGAACTCACCAGCCTTATGCAATGGATGACTCAAGTGCTTCTCCCACCGCTCATCAATGATGTTAGTGTAGGACTTTGCACTTCGAGGTATAGCAGCTCTAACCATTTCCTTCATTTTTTGGATGGCAGCATAAATGTGGCCCAAAGTAGGCTTCTTCTCTGTATCAACCATCCTCAGTACTACCACCACTGGCTCTAATATGCCAATCACTTTCCCCAAGTCCTTCCAAAATCCATCATTTGCAATGGTCTATTGTGCTACCTTTGCTTCTTCTGACTTAGAACCTTGCCAACCAAACCATTCATGACTTGCAAACATACACCTTAGACCTATCGCCTTACTCTAAAAGCTCTTCAATGCAATGTAATTGGTGGCAAATCGAGTGACACCAGGCCTCACTAAATCTCCATTGCATTTCTCCCTCATCAAGGCTAAAGCATAAGAATGGTTGTATACAAAAGTTGTCACTTGTCTTGCCCTATTTACCACACCCGCCACCAAAGTCTTTTTCCCATGTCCTTCAGCATTAAATCAATAGAATGGGCTGCACATGGGGTCCAAAAGAGCCGGATCCTCTTACTCTTCTTATTCATCAACTTCTCTCCAGCCTTTTTATAGTTGGAACCGTTATCCGTCACAATTTGGATAACGTTCCTTGGTCCTACCTCCTCCACCACTTGCTTCAACTCCTTATACAAGTATGATGCATCCTTTATATGCTTTGATGCATCGATAGACTTCAAAAATATAGTCTTTCCATTGCAACTCACCATGAAATTTATAATGGACAGCCTAGTAGGTCCAGTCCAACCATCAGCCATAAGAGTAACCCCATATGTCTCCCACATTGGCTTCAAACCATCAATGTATTCTTTTAGCTCCTCTACCTCCTGAGGTAAATATACATTGTATAATTCAAATGGTGAAGGTCCCTTCCATCCTGCACCAGCCCTCCCTGCAGCATCAAGGAATGCATTATAGTATGTTCCTTGTGCTACATTGGCTGGAATGCCATGGTAATGCATGAACTTGTTGAAGGCTTTTCGTGCTTCCTCTTATTTACCACCAAATACTTGTGGGATGGTTGGCTGATAGGCATCTTGTTGCCTAAAAGTGGTGGGATCCTGCTCAAAAATGGGTTCTGGACCTTGTACTCGTGGTCGGGTTTGGGGTTGTGGTATATTTCTTGTCCCAGTGCTTCTCCTCCTCTGATCTTCTTGCACTGGTGCAGTTGAGCCAGATCCACTAGCTCCTCTTGCTTGCTCATATGCTCTTATATTATCAAAATGAAAACTTTGTCTACTCTCAGCCAAAATCTGCTGGTAAATTCTCCATTCAGCCTTTGATTGAAACTCACCAAGTGGAGGCCCAATGTCAGTATCATCTCCACCACGGACCTCTACACCAGCCCTCTCTAGTATTGCCTCATTAAACTCTTGTTGCATTCTTTCCCTCTCAGATTTTTTTAATCTTCCTCCTTTCAAATGTTGTGCCATTGCCACTTTCACTTGGATAGGAACATTTGGGCATGATGAAACATCCTAGCCTATACCAGACAAGTGTTGCTTTAACCTGGTGGCTCAACCTGGTGGCTCCTCCAAATAGCAACTTCCCACAATAATTGCATTTGGACTTCTTTTTGTCTGCGGGCATGGGAACTCTATGTTGCCATGCTATATCAGACGTTGTATACAAAATGTCTTATGTTTTACACTGTTACATAAAAAAGCATGTATTAATAACCATGGATCACTTAAAGTAAGGTATTCAAGACTTAAAGTATGCTATTCATAACTCTTAAACGTAATATCAAGCTACTAGAACTATGAAATAACTATCTCTTATTTATCCCCTAACCCTAGTATTTATTTGTTAATTAAAAATAATATTTTGAATTTCTTTAAAAACTATTTATACCTTAAAGTATAAGAAAAATATAATGTAATGATGAATTTCACACCATTTGAAGTTGAATATTATGTACATATGTTGTACATAATTTTTCATAAGCAATAAGTATTTTTCCTTAATATTATATATATATTTTTAATTTTTATAATATATTTATTAAATCTGAAAAATAAAATAATTTTTTTAATGGGTGAAAATAAAAAATTAATCCATGTGGCTATAGAGCTTCCCAAGTTGTTTAACATATATCAAAATCATTTTCAAACAATCACTATTCATCCTTTTTTTTTCATTTTCTTTTTTCAAATAAATCATTTATTTTTCCAGAAATTATAATAAATAATTTATTAACTGAAAAAAAAAATCCGACTCCATCAAGTGATAGATCGGGCAAAGATGTTCAACATATATTAACCACATGAATCTAACAAGGATTACAAAAAAAATTTTTGGAAAAAATAGATTTGGGGAAGAAATAGAAAACACCTTTGAAATCTTGCAAATAGGTGATGATGCTCCAAATTGGCACTTGAATCTTCACTTTGCCACTTCAATCTAACTCCAAACAGTGCATTCCAGCCAACAATCGAAAGAAAGAAGAAGAAATTTAAAGGAGAAGTGTTTCTCCCCTTGGTTTAGAGCCTATCGAGTTTTGTCCCTGGTCTCTCTTATGTTGGAAATGGGTTTTTTGGTGAAAATTGGGCTGAATACAAGTAAATAGCACTTTTGGGCCCAACCGAGATATCGCCAAGATCTCGATATCTCGCCGAGATCTCGGCCGAGAAATTGCACTCCTAGGAACCGACTAGTAACTCGACTCGGTATTGCCCAAAACCGAGAAACTCGGCGAGATCTCACGAATTCTCGAACCTTGGTAAAAACCGCCACCTGTTGGAGGTCGCACGTGCTCTTATGTTTGAAATGAATGTCCCTAAACATTATTGGAGTAAGGTCATCCTTACCACTGCTTACTTGATCGCATGCCTTCTCGTATGTTGGGTTCCCGCTCTCCTTTAGATGTTCTCCAGCACCGGTCCTCCTTTACTCTTCCTCCGTGGGTCTTTGGCTGTGCTTTGCACGCAACCATTATCTGGCTAGCAAACTCGATTGTCGGGGGCTCTGGTGCATTTTTGTCGGCTACTTTGCCACTTGGAAGGGCTATAAATGCTACCAACCGCCCACTCGTCGTATGTTTGTCACTATGGATGTCATGTTTCATGAGTCTACCGCTTATTATACCTTGGCACCTCTTCAAGGGAAGCCTTCTAATGATGATGTACCGCTGATTGTTCCTCTTGATAGTCCTTCCTTATCCCTTCATAAGCGCGATGTGCACCCCTCAATGTAGGGGGAGCATCCATCTACTAACAATGTACCAAGTGTTAAACCATTGCAGGTGTTCACTAGCTCTCGGTCTCAAAAAGATCCTACCGATAGTACCAGTGCTCTACCTGGTCAACCGCTCTCCTCAGATCCAAGACCCCCCATCATCTCATCTGAACTTGGTAATCTTCCTTCTTCTAGTGATGACTCTTTGAATTTGCCTATTGCTGCCTATAAAGGGAAAAGGAGTTGTACCCAACATCCTATTTCTCATGTTGTGTCTTACGATTTCCTCTATCCTTCCTATCGTGCTGTTGTGTGTTCCTTGTCTTCTATTTCTATTCCACAGTCTTGCCAGGATGCAATGGCAGATTTGAGATGGAAAGAGGATATGATAGAGGAGATGAGAGCCCTTGGAAAGAATGATACATGGGACCTTGTCTCCCTTCCTCCAAAAAAGAGACCCGTGGACTATAAATGGGTATACACAATGAAACAAACTGCTGATGGAATAGTGGATCGATACAAAGCCAAGCTAGTTGCAAAAGGTTCACCCAAACATATGGGATTGAGTACCAGGAGACTTTTGCACCTGTTGCAAAACTAAACACTGTTTGAGTTATCCTTTCATGTGCTGTTAATTTGGGCTGAGAACTGCAGCAACTTGATGTTAAGAATGCCTTCCTCTATGGCGAACTTGAAGAGGAGGTATATATGGAAGTTCCTCAAGAATTCTCAAGGAAACTCAAGGGAAGGTGTGCAGACTGAAGTGTGCCTTGTATGGGCTAAAACAGTCCCCTAGTCCTGGTTTGGGTGTTTTCATAAGGCTATGGTCACTACTGAGTACACTCAAAGTAATGCTGATCACACCTTGTTCATTAAGCGGTCTGGTGATCACTTAATTGTTCTCATTGTTTATG
Organism: Telopea speciosissima; assembly: GCF_018873765.1. Classification (NCBI taxonomy): domain Eukaryota; kingdom Viridiplantae; phylum Streptophyta; class Magnoliopsida; order Proteales; family Proteaceae; genus Telopea; species Telopea speciosissima. The sequence goes on from NC_057917.1 coordinate 84,229,782, forward strand.
TTGATGACATCGTATTTACTGGAAGTGACTCAGCTGAAATAACTAAATTGAAAAAGTACTTGGGGCGAGAGTTTGAAATCAAAGATTTGGGGCAGTTGTGGTATTTCCTTGGAATTGAAGTTGCTCGTTCTTTTAAGGGAATCTTTCTCTCTCAAAGGAAGTATACTTTGGATCTCCTATCCGAGACTGGGATGCTTGATTGTCGCCATGTTGATACGCCTCTTGAAGCAAACACACATCTAAAGGGCAAAGATCGTGAGCCAGTGGACAAAGGAGGCTATTAGCGATTGGTGGGAAGGTTGATATATCTCTCCCATGCTCGACCAGAAATTGCTCATGTTGTGAGTCTAGTGAGTTAGTATATGCATGACCCATACTCAACTCAATTGGATGTTGTGTATCGTATTCTAAGGTACCTGAAGTCAGCACCAAGAAAAGGGGTCTTTTTTCTCCTCTTAGTCACATGCGTATAGAGGCCTTCACTAATGCCGACTAGGCAGGCTCCCCTGATGATCGAAGGTCCACGTTTGGCTATTGTACTTTCGTAGGAGGTAACCTTGTGACTTTGTGGAGTAAGAAGCAAGCTGTTGTTGTTTGGTCCAGTGTATAGGCTGAATTCCATGCTATGGCACACAACATATGTGAGTTATTGTGGCTTAAGGGTCTTCTTCATGATCTTAGTGTTAGTACCAGCTCTCCCATGACACTGTACTGTGATAGCAAATCTGCTATTAGTATTGCTCACAATCCTGTTCAGCATGACAGGACAAAGCACATGAAGATAGACCGCCACTTCATCAAGGAGAAACTGGATCAAGGAGTTATATGTATTCCCGTTGATCAATCTGGTGATCAATTGGCCGATGTCTTCACCGAAGGGCTTAATAGTAAGGTGTTTCATTCTATTGTGTGCAAGTTGGGCATGTGTGATATATATGCACCAACTTCAGGGGGAGTGTTTTAATTTGGGTATTTTGGGTATTCTCGTAAGTATGTTCAGCCCTAAGGGTATACTTGTAATTTTGTATTTTTCTCTTTTATTATAAATAGACTTGGCTGTGATCCCTTGGGACACAAGTCATCATTCTCCCATTCTATTTCACATCACAGACCATTGAGGGGCATCAGCAATGCATCACCGAGGCGGTCTTGGCTCATGCTTTGAAAATTTGCTCCAAGAGAAATGTAAGTGCTTTTCTTCCTAATACCCTGGCCATGGAGTTTGTTGCAGAGAATTCATGGACACAAACTAAGAAATGGAAGGAACTCAAGGTGCCATTTCTGCTTTTCAATAACAACTTGTTTTTAGGACGCTGAGTTCAAATTACGGTTTGTATTACTCTTTGTTTTTTCCTTCTAATATTCAACTCCCCCTTCTTCTTCTTCTTCTTCTTCTTCTTCGCAGAACACCACCACCACCAAACCCCATCATCCGCACCCCTGCCCCACTCTCTGCAACCTCACCCCCACCTTGTTCTTCCTCACAACCCATCGCCTGATTCATCCTCGGCAGCCGCTCAAAATATATCCTTCGCATCGGCAATTTCCAGCAGCCATAACCGCGATGCAGAATCGGCGAAATTGAGGCAGGCAGTGCGGCCCCTGAGTGCCGCTGCAGCAACATCATGAGCCCTTGCAGCCATTTCTGCAGTGGGAAATGTACCAAGCCAAATCCTGGATTTCTTCTTGGGTTCTCACACCTCACAGACCCACCAGTTAGAGTTCCTCTGCCAAACTCCCTGAATATTGGATGACGGGTTTCCCTGAACTTTTTCCAACCTGCACTTCATTTCAGGAGACTCGAAGCTAATAAGACCTCTTCAAGGGGTGATGCTCTCAAGAGGGTTTGCAAGGGGTGGCAGCGGTGGTAGTTTTTTAGTAGGGAAGATGGTTGGGAGGAGGAAGGGCATAGGTGGCATCATGGGTTGCAAAGAGGGCTTGTAGTTGCAGAGGTCAGGAGAAGGAGGTGGGGTGATGAGGCACAAGGGTTCAGCATGGTAGGGCAGGGTTGCAAGGGAAAGGTGGTGATGGTCGTGGTGGTGGCAATGTTGGCAGTGGGTGGTTGAAGGAATTAGGGGTAAAATGGTAAAAAGTACATGGTTGAGCATTTTGGCTAGTTTTGTAAACCCAAACCTAAAACTGTGTATTTTTGTTGACTGAAACAATGAGTGGGTAGTTTTGTAAGAGTAAACCCAATTGTGTGTAATCCTGTCCTTTTCCCTTCAATATTTGTGATGAAGAAGAGGTGGTTGAAGATGATGATGCAAGTCTTCCTTCTTTTAATATGCATTCCATACGTGTTTCAGTTCTTTTTTAGTGACCGAAATACTTTTTTCCCCCCAGTTTTACCATACAGCATTTTTTTTGTAGAAATGTATTCCAAATGAACAGAAACACAAAAAAGTATTTCTAACTCCAAAATACTAATTTGGAATAGAAACGTTGCCATACAACCTCTTTCTAATTTGTAATCACTGATTTGTTATTCCATTCATTTCTAATTTATTATTTCAAAGAGAAACTACAGGGCCTATATAAATCTCATGTTGGGAAATTGTAAGAGGGTACATTGAGTTGAAAGTTGAAGAGTTGCATTGCTGTTTCTTATAATTTCTCTACTATTATGGCTATATCATTGCTGCAGCTAGATCAGTGACAAGCTAGTGATAGTTATTTTCTTGGTCTACTACTGTTACACGTGAATAAAACTAATTATTGATGTAGATCACAGGTCCATGTGTAGCTGCAGGAACAAGGCCCCAAAACCAGCCCAATGTAGTTGTGGGATTCAACTACTGTGGGAGGCATCCTGGTCTGATGATGTGGCAGGTTTTTGTTGGTTTGATGGAGCATCACACAAGGCAGCCCCAGTCCAGAGAGAAACGTAAAGAAGAGAAGGGACCAAGACAGAATTCTTTTTAAAAAAAATTACCGTTCACGTGAACAATACCACGGGTTACTGTTCATGCGAACAGTGTTGTGGGTTATATGGACAGCTGGCATGGAAGACTAGATTCTGCCAATATCATATGCCAAGTTGCTATTTCATTAATTTCTATTTTGGCATAGATCTAGTTTCTATTTTTAGTTTATTCCTTTTGTAATAAGTTGGTTCATCTTTACAAGCAACTTAGTTTCAGTATAGGAAAGTATTAGTTTCCTTTTCCAGTTTGCTTACTTCTTGTGAGTTTATATTTTTATTTCCTTCTGTTTTGAGGCAAACCTTGCTGCCTATATAATGTAATAGACTCCCTTGGAGTCCCCCATGATTTGAATGATAAATAGGAGCTTGCTTTTGCAAACCCACTGTCCTGAGAGAAGCTGAGAAAGGGTGAGATGCCCTGGCTGAGATAGCCAACCCCTCCTATCCCTATCCCCACTTCTTCTATCTATCCATCTCTTTTTACCTTCAATTTTCTTTTATTTTTCCAATCAATCTGTGTGTGATTGAGCTACTGCAAGTCTGAGTACATTCGGCCGATCCTACTGTCGAGTGGTTCTTACTTGAACTTCTTCTACATTAATTATTCATGTGTATTATTCAACAAAATTAGCAGCCATTATCCATTAGGGTTTGTTAACCTAATCTCACAACAGTGTGATAAGCAATTAACAATTGACTAGATGCAAATTTTGCATCAGACGTGCAATCAGAAATTCAATTGCTTTTAAGTAGCCACTTCTTTTAGCCTCTTCATTTTGTAATTTTTACAGTGTTCTTAACAGTTGTGAAGCCAAATTATCTAGAATACTGGATCTCTATCACATGCAAGACAGACCTACAACTATCTAATCTGATCAAGTCAAAACCATGCCTAGAAAAAGTTCTTCACCAAATTGGTTTCTGATTCTCAAGTCAGATCTAGAATTAGTCAGTGCCAACTCTCATTTCAAACTTTTCATTATCACTATTTTAGGTGCTTACGATAGGAAGAGACAAACTTCATAATACCAAAAATAAATTTGGATGAGATCTAAACGCGCACAACCTTTTAATTACCCATCAGTGTTTACAGATGCCAAGGTTGGAGCACAAGGAAGATAGAGAATCTGAAAAGGTGAAACACAATTTTCAAATATTGCAAAGAACAGAAGTGGCCCGAGAAGTTTGGTATTACGGTACACAAAGAAAAGCATTGGTTGTGGTACCCCTTGAAAGATGCTCCAGGCCTTCCTGCAAGCACCTCGACACTCTAACCATACTTCCAGCTTTGGAGGAGTGTGTGAGTTTAGATTTTGAATTTGAGACGGGATTACGGGAAAGAATGACAATCAAGAACTTGGGAGTTGAGAATGAAAACTTACGGAGCAAGAAAAACTCAAATAATCATATCACCTCATGGAGAGAGTTCCAGGATATCTTTCCAATCTGCAGACGGTGGCAATGGAGAGGTTCTACGAAGCATGGGTGGTGGGCACAAGAAGCCATTGTCAGGATATGTGATGTAGAGACAAAAGATTTATATACAAAAATAAGTTTCGTTCAAAAAAGGCCCACATGGAACTCTGAAATATTTTGCAATTTGACTTGGGAGTTGGGAAAAAGAGACTTGCTATATGAACAAAAATGTCATTTTCGTGACATTTCTAGACTAGTTTTGATGTTTGAGGTGTGTTTCATAAATGGACAATTCTAGGGAAAACCACTGCAGCATTAATACCATCCAAATAGAAGGTGAAATTTTGGTTAGTAAAACTGTTGTCTGCTCCCCAATGACAAGACAAAATGGAACAAGATCATAGTCTAATGATATAACTACTACTCATGTGGGTCAGTATGCATCTAATCTAAGCAAAGGAAGCTTCCACATCTGGGATGTATGAACACACATCCCAACACACCCACTGACCAGAATCAGCACAGTTCAGCACATTGACATTCACAATGCCACACCCATGAGTATAAAATTAATCCCCACATTCCTATTTGAAGTAGATCACAAGTCCATATGTATCCGCAAGAAACAAGCCCCAAAACCAGCCCAGCAAGGTTGTGGATTTGACTGCTGTGAGAGGCAGCCTGGTCTGATGATGTGGCAAGTTTCTGTTGGTTCAATGGAGCATCACCTAAGGCAACCCCAGCCCAGAGAGAAGCATGAAGAAGAAAAGAGACCAAGACAGAATTTTTTTTTTTTTAAAAGGAAGTTACTGTTCACATGAACAGTATTTGAGTTACTGTTCACGTGCACAGTGATTTGGGGCTGATATGGACAGCTGGTGTGAAGATTAGCTGCTGGATGTTGGTGGAATATTCTATTAAAAGCTGCTATTAACTTAATTTCTATTTTTGTAATACTTTCTTAGTTATTAAGTCTAGGTATCTAGTAGTTTCTAATTTTGTTTCTTTTTTTTCAGTAGTTACTATATTTACTAGTTTCTAATTTTGTTCCTTGCATGTTGGCTGAACTATAAAGCCTATTTTCTATTTTCTTTTCTATTTTCATTAGGTTTCTATTTTTAGAAGTTGCTATCTCTTTTAGAAGTTATAATTTCTTAAGTTTCTAATTTTGTAAGCTGACCTATTCCATTAAATAGGTAGAGCCCCTCTTGTAATAGAAACAGATTTGGAGAAAAAAAATTTCAGGCCTTGTTGCCATCGGTTATGGGAGAAATTCCATGTTTCAACAGCTGGGATAGTTGTGGGTGAGAGACCCAGGCTGAGAGAGCCATTCCCCAATCCCTTTTCTCTTCTATCTTCTCTTCTTTTCCTTTCTTCTTATCCTTTATGTTCTCCATTCATATGCAATAGAAAACAACAATATAATAATAAATAAATAAAAAGAGTTTTTGTTATTTAAGTTCCTTATCGCGTTGATCCTGGCTGCAATCGATCCCGCTGGTTTCCCTAGTTCGAGGTCGACTTCTGCATTATTATTCCACTTCAAGAAAAAGGGTGTACCCAATGCACGAGGCTCCCACCACTGCGGGGTTTGGGGAGGGTCATAATGTACACAGCCTTACCCCTGCTTTCGCAGAGAGGCTGTTTCCAGACTCGAACCCATGAGCACTTAAAGAGTCAACAATTATATGTCCAACTGAAAGTTTCCTAGCTTTCGAAGGATACTGTTGTAATATGGGTTTTAGTCCCACATTGCTTAGATGTATTCTCTTCATATGATTTCAGTATTATAAATAAAGCTGGGCTGTGATCACTTGGATCAAACCAGTATTCACGGAATTCCACACGGCATCAGAGCCAACAATATTCCGGGGATATGGGAATTAAATTTTTTTTCCTTTTTTTCTTTTTTCTCTCTCTCCTCTCCTTCGTGTTTCTGCCCCAAGGCCAGCCACCACCACTAGCCTCCTCCACCTCCGCCAGCCCTCCGCCACCTCCGCCGGCCCCTCCTTTTTCCTGCCAGGCCTTCCCACCCCTTCCGCCACCACCGCCAGCCTTCCCCAGGCCACCCCCTTCTCCCGCCTCCACCGCCAGCCCCCCCCTCTCGCCTTCCTTTCTTTTTCACGAGAGGGCCTCCCTCACCTTGCCGTTATTTTTTTTCCACCCTTGGTGGTGAGTTCACTCACGCCAAGGGTCCTTTTTCTTCCTCCGTATGATTTAATTATTTTTGGAGGCCTTGTTTCTTGAGTTCTGCGATTTTTCTCAGCCACAATGCCTGACGCTTCAGAGATCACCTCTGCTTCTTCTGGATCTGATGGTTCGTCGCAACGTGATTTTATTCCGTTTCCTGTGAACACCATCAAGTTGAATGGAAGCAATTATCTTCTGTGGTCTCGCTCTTGTTTATTTGCGATTGGTTCCCGTGGCTTGTCTGGCTACATCACGGGAGCCACGGTCAGGCCTACCACGGCTAGTTCTGCATAGGATCGCTAGATGAATTTTAATTTCTTGGTCATGTCATATTTGGTTAATTCCATGGACCAAGACATTGTTGGGCGGTACCTTCTTCTTGACTCAGCTGCGAAAATATGGAAGACAACCCAAGATACTTATTCTCAAGTTGGGAATGCTGCCCAATGCTATGAACTCCGTCAAAAAATTCATTCTACCAAACAGATGGAGTTAACACTTTCTCAGTATTACAATACCATATGTACGATGTGGCAACAGTTGGATTTTCTGAGCACCTTCACTGCCACCACTGATGTTGATGCCACGGCCTATCGTAAGTGGGAAGATGGTTTACGAGTCTTTGATTTCTTGGCAGGGCTGAATATTGAGTTTGATCATATCCGGTCAAATATTTTGAATCGGGAACCTCTCCCCACTCTTGAACAGGCCTATGCGATCCTTTCAGCTGAAGACAGACGACGAACAGCCATGGTTCACCCAGTTACTCAAGAGAGATCAGCTCTTATTTCTGGGTCACAGTCTGCCCATGGGGGCTCTTCCCGTTCTGCTAGCACTGATCGGTCATCTGGTGATCGACCTCCCATTAAATGCGATTACTGTGGGAAGGAATGGCATACGAAGGACCGTTGTTGGAAACTTCATGGTCGCCCTGCAGACACTCGCGGCCGTGGTAGGGGTGGTTCCAGTCGGTCCAATAATTCCTGTGCTCATCAGGCAACTACTGAGGATCAGCCTAATCATTCTCTGTCACAGGTTATGGAGGATTTGCAAAATTTGCTTGAAATGGTGACTCGTTTGGACTCATCTTCTTCGACATCCGTATCTCCTTTCATGGCTGCCTCGGCTCTATCTCTGCCTACTAATCCCACTACACCTTCTTCCACAGGTATTTCATTTGGTGGGAATTGCACCTCGGTCATGCCCGATTATTGGGTAATTGACTCAAGGGCAACCGACCATATGACCGGTTCTTCCTCCTGTTATTCCACTTATTTTCCTTTATCTGGTCATAATAAGGTTCGAGTTGCTGATGGGTCTCTTTCTCCTATCTCGGGAAAGGGATCCGTACAGTGTTCTTCATCTCTTACCCTTTCCTCTGTGTTACATGTTCCGAAGTTTACTACTAATTTGCTTTCCATTAGTAGCATAACTAAGGATTTAAACTGCAAAGTAACTTTTTTTCCAACCCATTGTTTATTTCAGGACTTGGAATCGAACAGTACGATTGCATGTGGTAAGGTGGTTGGTGATCTGTACGTGCTTGACGGTTCTCGGGCAGCTTTGACATCTCAGCCTGCATCTTCTGATTTTGATTCTGCACTCTTTGAATTGAATAACGGGCATCGTCGTTTGGGCCATCCACCGTTTAGTGTTTTGTCCACTTTATTTCCTAGTTTGGTGAAGAGATGTAATAAACATAATTTTTCTTGTGATGCTTGCACTTTGGCAAAGCAAACTCGCAACATTTTTCCCATTTCTGACAATAGAAGCATGCATCCTTTTGGATTGATACATTCTGATGTATGGGGCCCTGCCCGTTGTGTGTCTAGCTCTGGATTTCGGTGGTTTGTAACTTTCATTGATTGTTTCAGTCGGACAACTTGGGTATTTTTTATGCATAGTAAGAGTGACGTCTTTACCTGTTTCACTTTATTTCATAAGATGGTCGAGACACAGTTTGATGCCAAGGTCAAGATTCTCAGGTCCGATAATGGAAAGGAGTACATGGAAGGTGCCTTTCGGTCTTATTTGGACAGCCATGGGATCATTCACCAAACCTCTTGCGTTGACACTCCCGCTCAAAATGGGGTAGCTGAACGCAAGAATCGCCATCTTCTGGAGGTTGCTCGTTCTCTTATGTTCACTATGGTTGTTCCTCCTCGCTTTTGGGGTGATGCTGTTCTTACAGCCACATATCTTATCAATCGACTTCCCTCCCGTGTTTTGGATGGTCGCTACCCCTTGGATGTGCTCTATGGGAAATCAACCTTTGTTGTGTCTCCCAAAGTCTTTGGTTGTGTCGTGTTTGCCAGGAATCATCATGTACACGGCAAATTTGATCCAAAGGGACTGCGATGCATATTTCTTGGTTATTCTGCTACCCAGAAAGGGTATAAATGCTATCATCCTCCTCCCAGGAAAGTGTTTGTCACTATGGATGTAGTATTCCGGGAGTCTGAAGCTTACTTTAAACAGCCGGAACCTCTGCAGGGGGAGATTATAAGCGGTGAAGAGGTCCCGCTGATTGCTCCGCTAGACATTGAAATACCTACTATAAAGGATACCTCTGTTGAATTCGAAGAAGGGGTTACTGGTCAAGAACAGGAAGTGGGCCAGCTACAACAAGAAAAAATTGTGTACAGTCGGGGAACTGATTTTCCTCTGGACGGCCCTCTATACAAAGAGACCACCACCATTGATCCTACTCAATCGGCATCTGCTCCTGCTCCAAGTCTTGCTCCTAGTCAGATTTCTGGTAAGCCCCCTAGTGATCCCAGTCTTGATTTACCCATTGCTGTTCGGAAATCAAAGAGAAGTTGTACATTGCACCTTATTTCCAACTTTGTGTCATATAACTCACTAACTCCTGCTTTGCATACCTTCATAGCTTCTTTATCCTCTGTTTCCGTCCCTAACAACTGGCAGGAGGCTATCGCCAAACAGAAATGGAAGGATGCGATGAATGAAGAGATGCATGCCCTTGAAAAAAATCAGACCTGGGATTTGGTGAGTCCTCCACCTGGAAAAAGACCTGTTGGTTGCAAATGGGTCTTTGTAGTGAAGCACAAGGCTGATGGCTCAATGGAGAGATACAAGGCGAGGCTTGTTGCCAAAGGGTTTACTCAAACCCAAGGTATTGACTACCAAGAGATGCTATATTGTACGGGTTATTATCTCTTGTGCTGCGAATCGAGGATGGGAACTCCAGCAACTTGAGGTGAAGAATGCCTTCTCGCATGGAGATCTAGAAGAAGATGTCTACATGGAGATACCTCCTGGTTTTACTTCTTCGAAAACTCAAGGAAAGGTATGTAAACTGAAGAGGGCCTTGTATGGTCTGAAACAGTCACCTAGGGCTTGGTTTGGCCGGTTCCATAAGGCTATGATTGTTTATGGGTACAAGCAGAGCAATGCTGATCATACGTTGTTTGTGAAGAAGGTAGGACAGCAAGTGACAATACTGATTGTCTATGTTGATGATATAGTGATCACAGGCAGTGATGCACAAGAAATACAGAAGTTGAAGGCTTATTTGAGCACCGAGTTTGAAGTCAAGGAATTGGGTAGACTAAGGTATTTCTTAGGGATTGAGGTTGCCTATTCAGCTAAAGGCATCTCTCTCTCTCAAAGGAAATATACCTTAGATTTGTTACAAGAGACAAGGATGCTTGGGTGTAAACCAGCATATACCCCCCTTGAGCCCAACACACATTTGAAGAGTAAGGACGGCGACCCAGTGGACAAGAACAGTTATCAGAGGTTAGTTGGCCGATTGATCTACCTCTCACATACTCGGCCGGATATCACATTTGCTGTAAGCCTTGTCAGTCCATACATGCATGATCCTCACTCTTCTCACTTGGAAGTGGCCTATAGAATTCTCCATTACCTCAAGTCATCTCCTGGAAAAGGAATCTTGTTCTCTCCTCATAGCCACCTCCGGATAGAAGCATACACTGATGCAGATTGGGCTGGCAGTCCTGATGATAGGAAATTCACATCCGAGTATTGCACATTTGTTGGAGGAAACCTAACTACTTGGAGAAGCAAAAAACAAGCTGTTGTGGCTCAATCTAGTGCTGAAGTTGAGTTCCGAGCTATGGCCCAGGGTATTTGTGAACTTCTTTGGCTCAAGATGCTGCTTCAAGATTTGGGGATGGTTACTGATCTTCCTATGCGACTCTACTGTGATAGCAAGTCCGCAATCAGCATTGCACACAATCCGGTTCAACATGATCATACCAAACATGTTGAGATTGACCGACATTTTATCAAAGAAAAGTTGGAACAAGGGATAATCTGTATCCCATTTATTCAGTCTAGTGATCAGTTGGCTGATATCCTCACCAAAGGAATCAGTCCTAAGTTATTTTTTCCTATAATTAGCAAGTTGGGCATGTTTGATATGTATGCACCAACTTGAGAGGAAGTTTTGTAATATGGGTTTTAGTCCCACATTGCTTAGATGTATTCTCTTCATATGATTTCAGTATTATAAATAAAGCTGGGCTGTGATCACTTAGATCAAGCCAGTATTCACGGAATTCCACAGATACAAATTGGGCAACTAAAGCAAGAATGGGATCTCAAGTTCACCATCAAATTTTTTTCCCTTGTTTTCAAAAATTAAAAGATTTTAAACTTGGGGAAAAAATGACTTCAAAGAAGAAAAACCCAGAATTTATCTAAAACAAACAATAATACATTTCCATTGGTAAATGCAGGCATGCATAAGTTGTTCCTAGTTGTTATTCTCTATAATTTAAGTTCATTTTACATATATAACTAGAACTTGACATAGGATAAATCTACACAACGTAAAATCCGACTAAGACATGCCAGTTGGCCATACAGCACACTTGCCACCATCTTAAGTACATTAAGTATTATCACCTCTCCAACACCCTGACCCCCTCCCCCTCCCTGCCCCTGCTATCTCTGTCTCTCATGGCCAGGCCTCTCCGTCCAACTCTCCTGCTCCTTCCCTCTCCCACTCTCCCTCTCCATCCCCTGCCCCTTCCTCCCCTTTTCAACCATGCCCCTCCTTCTGAAGGTCACCCTCAGCACTTTGTCCCTCCATCGTTTGTCGAAGCTTCAAGGTACTAAGGTCGCTCAATGCCCTTCTGGACTGCTAGATGAGGAAGTGATCCTTTGGGAAAGTTCCCTTGTTGGTCCCTTCATTGGAAGTAGACCCCCATTCCACATAGTAAAGCTATTCCTATCCAAACTATGGAGAGCTCAAAGGACTTTCAATACATACCCGTTGGGGAATGGCTTCTTCATCTTCAAGTTGACCGACTCCTATGACAAGACCTGAGCTCTGGAAGGAGATCCGTGGCTAGTGGGATGAAAGCCGATCTTCCTATGGCAATGGTCTCATCACCTTCAGCTTCAGCGAGTTGATCACTCCTCCATCCCTCTCTAGATCTCTCTACCTAGGCTCCCACTCCACTACTGGTGCACCGAAGGTCTCAGTCTTGTAGGCTCAGTTCTTGGTACTCCCCTGCACTCTGATCCCAAAACCAGCAGAAAAGATAGTCTTGCTTATGCTTGCATTTGTGTCGAAGTCTCTGCAAGTGAAGCCCTACCATCGACCATCACGGTGGTTGAAGATGATGCCTACTCATTTGTGCAAGAGGTGTCCTATGATTGGTCCTTGCCTCACTATTTGGTTTGCAAAACCTTTGGCCACGACTCCATCCTTTGTCAACCTAACCACTGCTACTGGGGACGAAGCTGATGCTGGCCCAATCGACCCTCATGGTCCTCGCCCTCCTTCCACCAACAATAAACCCCCTCCCCACCTTTCCACCAACAACCCTCCACCCACTCAACCGGACACCACCACCGTGACACCTCTCAGCCCTCACAGTCGTGGTCGAACAAGGACTCGCCATCGTCACCGTCAGCGCATCAGAGAGCAGCTTGCCTCTGGTTCTCCGAGAGGGCACTCTAGTATCCGCTGGTCTCTTCTGGTGGTCCAAGGCAATGAGTTACCCATCAGTCTAAACCCATTCGACTGCCTACAATCGACTGACACTGTTGACCCTGTCACCCTTCCCGAGATAGCTTTTGAAGGATCGCAACTCTCTACAGGCCCCTTCCTCAACTTGTCGCCTTCCGTCGAGATCTGCTCCTGCTATGCAACTTCTAACCCCTCACCCTCGAGAATTCCCTCCTTCTTTTCTCCTCAAGTCAACCCTCTTCCCCATACCCTCCCTCCCCTTTTACCCCTTTCACCATCCTCTCTTCGTCTGGGGGCCACCCAACTCTCGCTCGAAGCTTCGAGTTCTAATCCTCATACGCCTTCTTTGAACCTTGCATTGTATTCTCCCCTCGGTGGGGGCCCACTGCCATAATCCCACCAAACCCACGTTGTACTCCCCTTCTCTCTGGTTCTAGGCCAACCTTATCCCCCCCAAACCATTTTGAACTTGAACCCTCTCGTGCCCACCCTCATGCTATCTCAAAGTACCGTCTTGGCCCCGGGTTCGACCCATAACCTGGCCCACAACCCTTGCCTCTCTCAATCCTCTCCACCTATCATCCCTGGTTCTCCCACCTCCCACCTCCCACCCCTGTTCCCGAACATTTCCCCTCCCCCGCCTCCCCCTCAAAGAACCATCCTCACCCGTTCTTATGTGCGATGGCATCGTAGTGCCTCTCACTCTCGTGCCAATGCCCTCCGTCCTCTCAATGGACGTCCACTGCCCTCTCCCCTCTTTCCTCAATGAATCCTGGTCTAATTTGGAACACCAGGGGTCTCAACTCTCCCTCAAAGAATGCTGAGATTCACTCTCGCATCAAGCTCCTTCAGTCCAAGTCCAGTTTTTGCTGCCTCATTGAAACCCAAGTTCAAGAATTAAATGCTACCCGTATTGCTGCATCCATTGCTCCTGGCTGGTCCCTGATTACCAACTACTCCCATCACCACAGTGGTAGAATCTGGTTCCTCAAAAATCCACCCAACATTTGCTGGCACTTCCATTTGTGACAGTGGAAAAACTCGCCATTGCTGCCAGCCTGCCACCATCAACCAGATTTGGATGGAGCGCAAAATAAGGAAATGGTCCTCCACTTCAAGACCCCTTCAGCTTATTTGGGACTCCATTTCTTTTGACATCAAAAGCAAGCTAGCTTCGATCTCTCCTCCTTGTCGTGACACCCCAAGGAACAGGCACATTGTTGTATCCTGGGGTCTCCCCTCCCCCCCGCTTGAATCCCCCCTCCTCTTGAGGATTGGGTTTTGTTTGGCTTGCTGTATTTTCCTCTTTTTTTCTCCTCCCCGATCTCTCGGGCCACTTGTTCTTTTTCCTTTTGATAATGAATTTTTTATTCACCCAAAAAAAAAAGTATTATCACCTTTTCACCATGGAGCAGATACTGCAAAACTAAATATAAATCATGAAGCTCTAAGCAATTTGAGCTCCAGTGCCTATTTACATGGAAAAAGTATCTGATTCAGTTGCAAAGAGACATTACACTCTACAAGAGTAATCTCACATCAGAACAATTTGACTGCAACCTTAATCATGTAAAATTAAATACAAATCATTAAGCTTCAAAGGAAGGGATACATTATATTTTATAACAAATAGCTGAATTGCAAAGGACATGTATATCTCTATTTATCATACAGGGAGGAATTATCCCAAATTGGGCCCAATCTATCAGAGGCGGATTGGTGAACAGAATACGGCCCAGCCCTAATAGAGTAGAGCAAGTTCTCCCTTCTTCTGCTTGAAGGTAGTGTCATCGAATTCCTTTCAAAGTCCCATAGGTTATAAAAAAAAAAAGATCTATCACCGCTTTAGGTGATTGCGCTCTTTGACAGTTTGATCTTTCATTGGCAATCACCCGGCATTGGATCAAGAAATGTGTTCGAGGACAGTACGGATTCGTTCCTAAAAAGGGCAGAATACTCCTTACCATCCTTTCCATAATTCCCCACTTAAAACTCCGGGATATTCTTTCAGATCTCTAGGTGCACGGCCGTAACGCCTATTGGGCTGCGGAACTCCAGAGAATAAAACAAAACTGGGATTTATCGAATTAATTTGGCGCATTAAGCGCGGATAAGGAAGGAGCATTTTTCAACCTAACGACACATCCAATACCAAAAAAAGCCTTTTCTCTCATTACATTACTACTATTGGACTGTTAGGTTCCTTAGTGTATGATTGTTCCATTATCATTTCGCCGTGATTCACACAGCTGACTAGTGCCTATCGACTTCCTTATTGGATGTCTTTTCTTGTATCTTGGACCTGGTGCTTTTACGATCGAAGGGATTTGGAAAGAAAGGTTCGACTCCTTTCCGGTCGATAGTGTTGGCCATGAAGAGTACCAGAGAAATTGACCTGCGGATGAGATCTCAGAACGCTCTTCTTGGACTAACTGCCAGAAAACGAAGTTGAATGAACCTGGGTACTCACTTTAGATTCCTTCCGATCTTCTGGATTTTGATAGACAGATTACCACTTCTACTTAAGGGCAAACTGGTAACCATCTATTCTCACAGGTTTAGCACCTTGGATCCCATTAAACAGTCAAAGGGAAAGTAGGATTCATTGCTCTTGATACCAGTCAGATTTTTTTATGCTGTAGCTAAGCTATGAGGCTATTGAATGTTATCTAAGGAAATAATCCACGTACCATCTTTTTGTCATTGCTTCGACATGAAATCCCAATGGCCCCTTGAGCAACAGCTGGAAGCATTTCATCAACAGGTATGATGTTTGTGGCATTATCTTCCATCTCTAGGCGTTTTAGCCCAGCCAATGCCAACAAGGTTGCTTGTACGACTCCTTCCCTAACTTTTCTCAATCGTGTCTGTACATTCCCTCTGAAATTTTCCTCCACCTACAACAAGAGAACTTAATGTATAAAAGGAAAGAAGGAGAAAGACATGTAAAATTATTCTATGCCTACTAGTGATGGAAAGATATCAGATAACAATCTTATGAAGCCAAAAAAAAAACCAATTTTGATCAGCAACTTGTAAAAATTTTATTAAGATAAGAAGAACAAAAAAGACAAAAGAAACAGAGGACATTACCAACAGAAAACAAGGCTAACCTGCCTCAACTCCCTATTCATAGAAAAACCACACTACCACACCCTCCCCCTCCCCCCCTCCCCCCCCCAAAAAAAAAAAGAGCAAGCAGCAGGACTTCAATACCTACACACCCCACAACGAAACAGACTGATAGAAGTAAATAAAAAAAATTATATCTTAAAACCTCCACCGTCTCATAAGTGTAACCATCCCCTTTCAGACCACATGCATAAAAGCCCATAGATGGTTTTGAGATATTTCAAAGCTACAAAATAACAGAATATTCAGAAAATTGACACCAATAGATGTACTTGAGAGAGAACCATGAAACAGCAGTCCAAACCCCCCCCCCCCCCGATAAAATGATTATTTATCCCAAAAAAAGATGAGAATGAAACAGAAATCTTCTGGAGCAACGGCAAAATAGTAACATTCAGATGCAACCACATTACACAACCAAACTTTTCGGGTGTTCTTCTTGATAGGTAGCAAAGAAAATTCTAATGACACATGAAAACTGTACAAGGTGAAAAGCCTTCAAACTAGAAGGAACCAAAAAAAAATTCCCCAATACCCCCCCCCCCCCCAAAAAAAGAAGTGATTCATACAGTTTCATCATCCCACTGATGACAGAAATCCCACAGCAAACAATAACTGTCCTCTTTGTTTCTTAGAACTCTTCAAAATAATTACTAAGTAAACTATTTAAGCATTGCTGATCTGACCAACACTCAAATCCAATGGATTGATCAAAAATGTGTCAGGAATCCTGGTTTTGATCCTTCCTTATATACATCTGTAGATTCATAAGATTCAAACAGTAGGACAAAATAGAATTTGGAACCAATAAATGAAACATTTCAAGACTCCAACGCCATTGCCCATTCTACCCAACTATGGTGAGATCATAATTCCAAATACACCTACCAACTAACACTCAGCAGCGTTGATGCTTCCAGTCTTCTGGTGCTGTTTGTACATAATGAATTGATTTTTAAATTTCAATCAAAGTTTCTCAAGACAACCCACCATTAAAAACTCTCTCAATATCAGGAAAATGGTCTTTCCTTCCTTGGTAGGTACAACCCAATAAATTCAGTTTTCAGAAAAGTGTCTCGAGAAAAGGGTGGACGCAAGGGAGATGGTCAAGTGGAATTAAACTCTAAAGAGTCTCAAGAGACCATATGCAGCCCATATCCAAGAGGCAACACAATAATACCTTCACTAGGCACAATGATGGGTGTCAATAGGAGCAAGAAGAGGGGGTCTACCCTTGTTTAAGCTTAGTTTTTTTTTTTTTTCTTTTCTGGATCCTGGTCGAGACTGTTGCAGTGGTTGGGCATGTGGTTATTCAGTGTTGGTTATCACGAGTTAATTTTGTTGGATTTTGTCATCTGGGTGCAGTCGTCAGGGCATGATTATTTAGATGTCCTTCTTGGGGGGTCATTTACTTGGGGAGAGAGAATACAAAATAAGAGGAAAAATGAAAGGAGAGTCAAGAAAGCCAGATCACTTAAGAGACTGTCCTTAAGACAGAGATTTCCCCAACAATCTTGTAAACATAAAAATCTGTAGATGGCATCAACAAAAGCTGTCACTCACTACTATTGTCAGAGACTTGTTCATACTTTCAATGTATCCATGACAAAACATGTGTAGTAGGTCCCCTCAAGAGCACCAACTTTTATCCAAAATGGGCTGAAGATCCACTTTTCATGAAAGATCCCCATTATGAAGGTGAGAAGAGAGATCAAATAAGGAGATATATTTTAATACCAGCAAATGCGAAATCATGTGGTTGATCATCAGGTTTCTTCAAGGAGTTACTCAATTATATGGAAGTTTCCGAGGTCAGAGAGACTGAGAAGCAAAATACTATAAATCTCAGTCTCTTTGATCTCGGAAACTTTCCATATAATTGAGTAACTCCTTGAAGCAAAATACTATAAATCATTCATCCAAAAAAATATATATAAACCAGGTAGCTCACTTCATTCACCAAGTAAGCACAGTATGAGCCAACCAAAAGCTTACCTTAGCAAATGAATTCCTTTTATCTTACTCCACCACAGTACAATGCACACACCAGATTTTATAATGTAATATGGCTATCTCTAGATACATAGTAATTCCAGTCCTAGCAATGCAAAATGCAGATAGCACTTACTTTCAGTGATGGATATCTGTATAGTATTTGTGACTTTCTTCTGAGGGAAGCTGTACCAACAATACTTCCAGCCGGAAGCCTTGCAAGGGAAACTGCACTTGATGAAATGAATACATCCCGGACATCCTCGCGTGGAAGGTTGCAAGGCAAAATTGTTCCAACAGGTAAATAAGTAGGAACGTCTTTCATTGAGTGTACAGCTATGTCAATTTCCCCATTCAAGAGGGCCTCGTCTATCTCTTTTGTGAATAAGCCCTTTCCTCCTAAATCAGCAAGTGGTTGGCTTTGAATTTTATCTCCTGTGGTCTTGATAACCACAATTTCTATGGCTCCTTCTTCAGCCAACTCAGAATGTGTGGCCATAAGTTTGGTCCTGGTTTCATGGGCCTGTGCCAGGGCCAGTGGGCTGTCCTACGTAAAGAACAAATTGAGTCATTCTCTTGAATGAATAAATTCAGTTTCTAAAGCACATCCTTCATCAAAGATGCACGCAAGCCTAATAACCTCATAGAAGCTAACTGAAGTAAAATAACCAAACCCGTGAGTAATAAATTACAGGAAACACCAAATAAATCATTGGAGTTCTGGCCAAAGTGGCACAAATTACGAAAGAAAGAAGTAAGCAAAACACTGATCGAATTAAAGATAAATAAAGCAAGGCAGAATTCATATCAATTTGCTCAACCGGTGAGGATACATAGGAGATACCCAAAGGAAGCATTATGACCAGTGATAAGCATGGCATGCTACATTTCGGGCAATTAAAGGGAAAAAACCCCTTAAAATTTTGAAGAAAGGCGGAACATAATACCTTCCTCTTGTGCCTATTCTTACAAGGGAGACCTTCGTTTGCGTCATCTGCTCGACAGCAATAGCTGCCCTTGTAACCATAATCCTTCGGGATTGATGGGGAGATGGGTTCTTCAGGCATGGTGTAGGGAACCCAACAGCTGAGAAAGATCCAGAGCTCATCTTAGCGGGAAAGAGAGGCAGCTTCAGAGTAATCCTCTCCATTGCAGCAGATGAAGAAGAGTGAGTGGGAGAAAGCTAGAAGAAAGCCAGAAAGGAGAAAGACCTTGACGGAAGTAGTGATATTGATAAGATAATGTCAGCAGATCATCCAATCACACCATCGTTCACCGAACTTACACTGATTTTAACCGTTAAAAGACCATGTTTAGAACTAAAGTTACAGTCTTAAAAATAACGGGGGTTGGAACTTGGAACAGGGAACTTATCGGTTCCTGCTGTAACATGAGTGAAGGTAAGGGTGTCAAAACCTAGCCCGAGCAGGTAAGAATGACTGAAACCAACCGAAAAACCCGGATCGAATCGAACCAAATCGATATTTATTGGATTGATTTTGAACTGGGATATTGCAGGCCGGCTGAAAGTCGGACCGTATTAGATCGATCGAAAACCAAACCAAATGAAACTGATAAAAAAAATTTGATCAGCTTTTAGTTGCTCGACTAATTCCGATATTTATCGAATTAACCTTATCTTGATTCAATCCATTTAGTATTATTCGTATTCAAATTATTCTTACAGTGGTTTATTCCACTGTAATGTTCTTCCATCAGGGTTTCAGGACATCTCACTCTTCGTCTTTGGGTTTTTCCAAATAGCGGAGGCTCCAGATAGCCAAGGTCAATTATACCAAGCGAAGAAGGACACTGTAGATAATGACGAAACAAAAACTCTAGGGGCATCCGATGGCGAGAATCAAAAGGGCAAGTAAAAAAATCATGGTCGGGAACAGTGGGCTTGCTAGAATAAAGAAGATCAGAAACTGATTTGAGGTTGGTCTGGGCGAGATCGATGAAGTTTTTGACAATTGAAATAGTGGTTTGAAAATCGGTATTTGAAGGAGAGACGGGAGTTGTATCCGAGGTTGAGGTTTCAGGGAGAAGAGCTTGAGGGGGCTGAGGAAGAGCGTAGGAGAAATCTGGGTTTGGGATCAAAATAGGGTTAGGGTAGAATAGAAAATAGGTTTGGGGAAGACGAGGGTATAAGAATATTTCAAGTATAATAATCCATTATTAATTTTGTGTTTTTTTTTTTCTTTTAAATCGAAGGGGTGAGCAAGATGGTTATTGGAGTTCATCAAAAAACGATGGTTGTTGGAAATCTCAGATTAATTAATGTTTAAAGCAAAATACAGGGGGTGTACATGCAATTTTCACTAAACAAAAACACAACTACTAATTACAAGTGGGCGAAGGAACAAAATTACAAAGACACCAGATCGAAGAGGGCTTCGCAATAGCCTCTAATAGTAATTCTATTCATATACAACATATCCACATTATAGACCGAAAGAGCGTGGATGAGTTAAATTTCAAATGGGAGCAAAATTATGTGATGATTTCAGCTAGCCAAAGCCACAGCCATAGCCACCACCGTATCATCACCACCACCGCCACTACTAATTCCACCACCTCGATCTAGTATTCCCTAGGGTTAATATATTTCCTTGATCACTTGTGATGTCTTGTAGAGCAGCAGCAGCAGTGGTTACAGCAGCATTGCCTGCATCCACCATAAGAACCAAGCCATCATCAGCTTTGATGCCTCCTCACTGTCTATTCCTCGACTACTGCTTTGTTGATAATTAAACAGGAGGAGGAGAAGCAGTATTTGGCCTATAGCTTTGGTTGTTGGTGTTTTCTGCTCTCTTAAACCGTGATCTGGTGGTGCAAAGACAGAAGAAAGCAAATGCAATACCAAGACAGACAAACATAGAAGCAAATATAGCACGCCAAGCAATGATCAGAATGATAGCATAAGTCTTCATACTCCTCTCTGCCTTCTGATCTCTGATTGCTAGCTAGCTGTTAATTTGATCGATATCGATGATAAAATTCACAAAATTCGTGTACGTATTTTCTACAGATTAATTAAGCTTTATATATAATCAATTTTGATTATATTGTACAATATTAGTTCAAGTGAAGTATCAACTTCAAGACCCAACTTTTTCTATGCAATTAATTCTATATATATCGTTTACCTTAAATTTTCTTACATTGTTTAGCTAGCTGTCCATTTGTTTATCGATCGTTTGACTCTTCGTTCCCCGGGGTGCATCAAAAGTTTCTCCAACCACTGCACTATTTTGTTTATTAATTGGAGGAAGAATCGACAAGGATTTGGATCTTCTACAGTGCAGTTGCTCGTTCTGCCTGTGCTGTGTAGACACAGGGCCATGTGTAAAGACCGCCTTACCCCTATTCGAGTAAGACCCCTGCCCGAACGCCTTGCTCGAGTAAGGATAGGTGGTCTTTGCGCGTGACCCTGGGTCTACGCAGCACAGGCAGGACGGACAGCTACACCGAAAAAGATCTGGATCCAATGGACAAACAATAAGCTCGATCTGTTCATCATCATGACTTACAAGTAAATAAAATGAAATTAGCAGACGACATGTGGGTGTCTCCGCCTCACCCAACCCCAGTCCTTTTTTATTTTTTTCCGCTACCATAACCTACCGGACTTAGAAACACTTTCATTAATACTTTAATTAATGCTAAAACAACCAATTGGTATATATATATAATTTTATACAGCAGCAAAGAAAAAAAGTATCATGAAAAAACACATATTTATGAACAGGACAATTCTGCACCGTTGAAAACACAAGATGAAGCATACAGTTGTAAAAGGGCCCAATTAAATTTGACATTTCAACAAAGGCCGTTGTTCTCTGCTCGGGACCACATGGGGGTGCAGCCTGCGCCCAAAGGCCCCAGACACATGGAGTAGGATGCGATAGTCATTTCAGTCATTGAAGGGGTAAGGTGGTCATTTCTCATCTCTCATGTGTCTGGGCACATGCTGCGCCCCCACTACAGAGAACATTTTCCCTTTGAACAAGTAATGTATGGTATATCCTCTTCCCATTCAATGGTTCCGATCGATTTGATGACTTGACATGCTACATGGCAAAACCAAGCACTATGATTTTTTTTTTTGATAAAAGCACTTCATTAACGGGGGAACAAAGTTCCCAAAGCATCAGCAAACAACAAAGGGGAGATAAAAGGGGGAGGGGTTGAGAGCCAACACATGGAGTGCTGGGAGTCCGCAGCCGTTGAGGCAAGTAGATTAGCAACGCCGTTGGCCTCACGATACACATGTACAAACTGAAGAACATCAAAGAACGAAAAGAGTGATCGACAGTCTGAGATTATAGCTGAAATTCTCCACGGCACCTCCCTAGTATGCCCATTAAGTAGATTGATAAGAAGAAGATTATCGCTCTCAAATGTAACTTGTTTCAACTCAAGATGGAGTGCCATCAACATCGCTCTTCTAGCCGCTAGTGCTTCTGCCGCCAGTGCTGAATTCCACCCTATGCCCTCCGAAAAAGCACAGATAAACTGTGCAGAATTGTTCCGGCAGACTCCACCTATACCTACAATTCCTGGGTTACCCTTGCTGGCTCCAGCTATATTGAATTTGTAAGGGTGCTTGAGGCTGCCTTCAACCTATTAATCTTGTTGGTCTTGGTGTGCAGTAATGATAGTATTGAATTGCCTCTTTAGTTGTTGTTATGACTCTAAGGAGGATGCCATTAATGTTGAAAGGCTCCTGTCGAAAGGTGTAGTCCCAATAGCCAACCTATATATACCAGAGGATGCTGCATACCAGAGCCGTTTTGAAAATGCTGTCTCTGGTGGCTGTACTAAGGCCTTGAAGAAGGGATCCCAATACTCCAATTAAGGTATGATTCTCAAACAATTGTTGTAGTTCAACTTGATTCCATATGGGAGAGATGAAAGGGCATGTCAGAAACAAATGCTCCGCGGACTGTGTATGAGATTGGCAGAGATTGCAAAGGACTAAGATTTAGCGCTCTACTGAGTAGGACATCAGGAAGCGGGAGCTTGTTATGGAGTGTTTTCCATATGAGATGTTGAATCTTAGGAATAGTTGGGAGGTGCCAAACTTTGAGCCATTTACTTTGGGGTTGATGGAGAAGACCATAAGTGGCAATGCTATAAGTTGAAGCAACTGTGAAAGCTCCAGATGAAGTTGGGGCCCAAATATACTGGTCCTCCAAAGAAAAATAAGGGATTGGTATAGACACAATCCTCCATGCTACATTAGGGGGCCACCAATGGAAAACTACGTCCCATTTCCATGTGCTAGAAGGGGCGTCAATGAGACCAAGCTCTATGATCGAACTGCACTTATTCTCACCTAATCTAATGGATCACCATCCTTTTGTCATGACATTTTTTTTTTATTAAATATTTAAAAACCAAAGCCGAATCAGAAGGAACTTCCTAAGTTCCTAAATGAACTCATTCCAGGCTCGAATCAATGAAAGAAAATATAAAAAAATAAAAAATAAAAAACAAAAAACCGTAACCCATAAATTTCTTCACTGCAACTTCAATTTTGGAGGTTTGATTTTAGGGTTCATCTTCCCCAAATGGTTGAAAATAAAACCCTAAACCATTTGGGGAAGATGAGGGCAATTTGGTCATTTTATTTTTTAATTTTGGTGAGTTTTTATTAGAAGGGCATTTTGGTCATAAGATACCCTGAAACTAACGTCTAAAGTCCCAAATTAACGGATTGGACCAAAATGCTACACTGTGTTGAAAGTAGAGAGGAGTTTGCAATTAGAAAAGTTGTAGAGGGGCATTTGGACAAATGGGCACTTTCCCATCGATTTGATGACTTGACATGCTACATGGCAAAACCAAGCTCTATGATCGAATTGCACTTATTCTCACCGAATCCAATGCTATACTTTATTAATTTTCAATTGTTAAGTTGATAGTGGGGTTTAAACCAAAGTTTAGATATAGTTTCCCCATCTACCCCAATCACATCTTTGGGGGAAGTTCATTTCATGCTTTTTCCATAGACCAATTTTCTCAACAAAAAAAAAAAGGGAAAAATTACTTGTGCACCCCCTGTAGTATAGCCCAAATGCAAAACTAGAGTCAATTAGTGATTGATTGAAAAAATTCATTTTACCCTTATTAGCTATTCAATTGAAAATTGTGAAATAAAAATTTCCAACTTACCCTTTCAATGTTTTAACCTAAAAAATCTCAAATCCATCGCCGGCAAAGGTAAAAGTGAAGACGACAACTGAAATTTCCGGCAAGGCTCACTGTTGCAACTCCCCAAAGAAGGTATGTCTCTAGAGGGAAAATATAGAAAATCAAGACTAAGCTCCTGGCAAAGTTACCAACAACCACAGAAGCAAAACTAGAGCCAGCCGGAGAGAAAAGTGTAAAGAGAATGCTCAAGGTTGTTTTGGATTTAATCCATTGTGTATTGTATTGAGAAAACTGTGTATATATATATAAGTTATAATGGAGAAATTGACTCCATGATGTAAGGAAAAGAATCAAAACTGATGCTGAGCTAATGCTATCCTACCTAACATTGAGTTGTACAGATATGGAGAATATAACAAAGAAGGAAGGGAGTGATTTGTGGGTCAATGCCAACCCAATGGCTGAATATCCGGTAATACTCCCCCTCAAGATGGAGCATGAAGATTCTGAATGCCCAGCTTGGACGTGAGATGCAAGAAAGTGGTCTGACCGAGTGACTTGGTGAATAAATCTGCCAGTTGTTCGGCGGAAGCAATTTTTGCAGTGCGAATCAGTCCTTGAGCTATTTGTTCACGAACGACGTGACAGTCTACTTCTATGTGCTTGGTTCGTTCGTGATATACTGAGTTGGCTGCTATGTGAAGAGCAACCTGATTATCACAATATAAGGGAGCTGCTTGTGGTGGTGGTAATCCAAGGTCTTGTAAGAGATATGAGAGCCATTTGATTTCACATGGCACGGTATTCGGCTTATGCAGAGGACCGAGATACAGTGGCCTGTTTCTTCGTCTTCCAAGATATAGGATTAGATCTAAGGAGAATGCAATAACCTATCGTTGAACGTCTAGTCATTGGGCAACTGGCCCAATCAGAGTCACAAAATGCTTGCAGCTGCAAGTCATTGTGGCGATGAAAAAAAAGTCCTTGTCCAGGGGTGCCTTTTAAGTACCGAAGTAAACGATGTGCTGCCTCGAGATGAGGCTGTCTAGGTTGGTGCATAAACTGGCTTAATATGTTGATCATATGTACGATGTCAGGCCTTGTGACAGTGAGGTAGATTAAGCGACCAATTAACCGGCGATAAGGTGTGGGATTAGTGAGAACAGTACCAGTAGAGTCTGAAAGTTTGAGGTTCTGCTCAGGGAATTTGGCTGGTCTGGCACCAGTGAGACCACTGTCATTGAGGATGTCCAAAGTATACTTTCTTTGGCAGAGGGAGAGCCCTTTTTTGGAACGGGCAACCTCAATGGCCAGAAAATATTTTAGCGGCCCAATGTCCTTGGTATAGAAGTGTTTACAGATTTTGCTTTTGATGTCCTGAAGTAAAACTTCGTCAGATCCAGTGATGATGATGTCATCGACGTAAACTAGTACGTATACTGAATCGGAATGATGCTTTAGAACAAAAAGTGAGTGATCAGCCTATGATTGTGAAAAATCGAAACTCAGTAGAGCGGTGGATAATTTTGCAAACCAATTACGCAACGCCTGTTTAAGACCATAAATGGAGCGTTGTAGTTTGCAAACTGTGGACTCCCCTTTACAACGAAAACCTGGTGGTGGCATCATATAGATATCTTCCGAAAGATCCCCATGTAAGAACACATTGTTGACGTCCAATTGGTGTAGGGACCAGTCATTAGCAACAACAATGGTAAGTAGAACACGAACTGTAACAAGTTTGGTGACCGGAGCATATGTATCATTATAATCTAACCCTCAATCTGTGAATACCCCTTAGCAACAAGACGAGCTTTGTAACGTTCGACAGAACCATCAGCCCGTCGCTTGATTTTGTAGACCCATTTAGATCCAATGGCTTTCTTTCCAGGGGGCAAAGGAACCAAGGTCCACGTGTTATTGTTGGTAAGCGCAACTATCTCATTGTGCATTGCTTCTCGCCATTCGGAATGCTTCATTGCCTCGGCGAAACTGTGAGGCTTAGTTGAAGATGTTAGAGCAGTGAGAAATGACATGTGCTTAGGTGAGAGACAATGATAACCTAAGAAATGGACTAGCGGATGAGATGTACCTGGGCCAACGAGCGAAGAACAACCTGCTTGGGTGAGAGATAGGTGATAATCTTTGAGGTAAGCGGGCGGTTTAGTGATGCAAGGTGGGCATTGGGGGGGGTGGTGGTGGTAAAGGTGGAGGCTGAGAGGGGGAGAAGTTGGTGTTGGTGGGGCATTAAACGCATTGTCAATGGGTGGGGGTGTAGGTGAAGGTAGGTCTTCAAAATCAGGGGCGAGTAAGGGTAGGACGTGGTGAACTGGGGTGGTGGGTTGGGTAGATTGTTGATATGGAAAAGTTGTTTCATGAAAGACAACGTCGCGAGAGACGTAGGTAACATGGGTGGAGAGGTCATAGATCTTGTATCCTTTTTGGCCATGGGGATAACCAATAAATATGCCAGGTAAAGCTCTCTGATCAAATTTGTGTTTGACATTTATGTTGCGTGCAAAACAAAGGCATCCAAAAACTTTGAGGTGGGATAGGATTGGGGTTTTGTGAAATAATATTTCATGTGGTGATTTGCCATGAAGGACTGTGGTTGGTAAACGATTGACTAAATAACAAGCGGTGAGGACACAATCCCCCCAAAATGTGAAGGGTAAATTGGCTTGAAATCGAAGAGCTCTGGCCACATTTAGGAGGTGGCAATGTTTACACTCCACAACACCATTTTGTTGTGGAGTGGAAACACAGCTAGACTGTTGCAGAACTCCTAGATTTTGAAAAAAAGTGAATGTATCAGTATCAAAAAATTCTCTAGCATTATCGGTACGAATTTGACGAATGGTGACATTGAACTGGGTTTTTATGGTTGTAAAAAAATTACGAATTAAAGATGAAGTTTCTGATTTGTGGTTCATTAGACATACCCGTTTACAGCGTGAATAATCATCCACAATTGTCAAAAAATGACGTGCCCCAGACAGGGAGGGGGTATGATAAGGTCCCCAAACATCGGCATGGATTAAATCAAAACAGTTTGTAGTTGAGATAATGCTAGAAGGGAAGGGAAGCCTTGTTTGTTTCGCAACAGGACAAATAGTGCCAACACCCTTATTTGAAAAAGAAACATTAGAGTCTAATTTGCTTAAGGTTGGGAGAAGAGATGGAGAACAATGGCCTAAGCGCCAGTGCCATAAAGCAAATGGGGATGGGGATGTGAAGGCCGAAGCTATTGGAGTGGATGAGGCCAAGTAGTAGAGACCACCTATTTTTTCACCCTTCGCAAAAATCGTCTTCGTCCGTAGGTCCTGAAAAAAACAGCAATCATGATGAAAGGTAAGAGCACAATTAGTTTGGGCCGTGAGATGACTCACAAATAAGAGATTAAAACGAAATGATGGTACAAATAAAACATCAGTTAAACGCACATGGGGAAGTATAGGCACAATGCCAATATGAGTAACAGGTGCATTAGTGCCATTAGGTAACCGAATTGAAGAAGGTACCATGGAGGGCTGGGAGGTGGAAAATAGACGGATATCAGAGACCATGTGGTCTATAGCGCCTGTGTCTATAATCCAAAGGCAAGGAGATGGGATGGTGGTATTATCTGAGATGTTGACCAGAGGGTGGGGATTACCAGTGTGCAATAGAGAAAGAAGCGACTGGATTTGCTCAGCCAAGATGGATGTGACAGCAGAATTAGGGGATGTTGAATCGCCGGTCTGCGAAGCATTTGCAACAAGGGAGCAAGAAGGTGCAACGTTGTGAGATTAGCGTGCTTTGCCCTTGCTGTCATCGCTGGAACGTGGTGTCCAGTTTGGTGGGTAGCCGTGGAGTTTAAAACATTTGGAATTAGAGTGTCCATCCATGTTACATGGGTGCAGTGGTAACGTGGACAATTGGAGCCTTTTGATTCAGATTGAGTTGCATTATGTTGAGATGCCAAGGCTACCTGATCAGGGGGGTCGAGCACGCAGTATGCAACGAGCGCTGACGCTCCTCTTGCAGTAGAAGAGAGTAAGCCTTTGGCATGGTAGGGAGAGGGTCCATTAGGAGAATCTGACTCCTCACAGCAGAAAAAGATTCGTTAAGGCCCTGGAGAAAATCCATAAGGGCGTTAGTGTCTATATAGCTTTGAAGTGTGGCCATGGCGCCACAGGTACACGTTGGCAGTAGTCTGTATGATGCAAGTTCATCACAGTATGCCTTCAAGGTGGTGTAAAAAGTGGCGATGGAATCGGTGCCTTGGTAATAATTGGAGATGGAGCGTCGAATTTCAAACAATCGGGGTGCATTTTTTTAAGAAAATCTATCTTGGAGTTCCTTCCAAATAGCACTAGCAATGGTAATCCAGAGGAGGCTATTTGTAATAGGAGACGTGGTAGACTGAATGAGCCACGAAGTGACCATGGAGTTGCATCGATCCCAAGCGGGACTGGTTGCAGATCCAGCAGCAGGTTTGGTGAGAGTTCCATCAACAAATCCGAGTTTGTTCTTGGCTTGGAGGGCCATAGTGATGGCACGGCTCCAGGTGGGAAAGTTATCTCCGTTTAGAAGCTGAGTGATCAGAGGAGTGCCTGGATGGTCTGAGTTGTGGAGAAAGAATGGAGAAGTAGGATCGGCAATTGTTGGTGGTGTGGCCATTAGAGTTGAAAAAGAAGAACAGTAGGAGGACCAGAACCGTTGTTTTAGGCTGAGACCATGTAAAGAGAATGCTCAAGGTTGTTTTGGATTTAGTCCGTTGTGTATTGTATTGAGAAAACTGTGTATATATATACAAGTTACAATGGAGAAATTGACTCCATGATGCAAGGAAAAGAATCAAAACTGATGCTGAACTAATGCTATCCTACCTAACATTGAGCTGTACAGATATGGAGAATAGAACGAAGAAGGAAGGGAGTGATTTGTGGGTCAATGCCAACCCAATGGCTGAATATCCGGTAATAAAAAGCCTGTCCATAAGCCGGTCAGTTAAGCCAGAGGTGGTCTGTGCTTCATCTCCATTGCTTGTATCAAAGCGATTAGCTCGCAAAATCCCCAATGGCGCCGATGAAGGAGATAGGCTCCAACGGAAACCCCTCCCAAGCACCCGAAATATCTCGTCGGCCACGGGGTGGCTTTGCAGAGAGAACTTGCGCAAAGAGACACTGCTCAAACCCTCACCTACAACAAACCGAAGACCTACATGATCTCTTCAGATCCAAGTCAACAATCAAGAACATTATTGATGAAGGGAAGAATGACGGCGCGGATTGTAAATTTGTTATCCATGTAGGTTACAGAATGCAAGTTCACCGAATTTCCAATGGTCCATTGACAAGTTAATGGTTGGATTCCCTCTCTTCCTCTCTCTGTATCTCCCCCTCTCTTATGGCCATCATCGCCGACTGAATTCTCTGCAACTCTCTGTCAATCCATATATCTAACCATCTACGGCCCTCCCTCTCCGTCCATTTCTCCAACCGATCTCGATTTCGTAGAGTTGCAGAAGCCGAATTTTTCCTCGGCCCACTCTCCGCCATTTCTCCTTCTCTGCAACTACCAGAAAAGGGAAGCCTTTGCCAGAGAGAAGATGAAGATGAGGGTTCGGCGTTTCAGCGAGTGGTGTCGTTTATGGTGGTGAAGGAGTCCATTCCAACATTGACAGAACAGAGAGGGTGAAATGGGATTGTGTGTGTTGCAGGAAATTGGGTAAACGCAAAGAGTTGCAGAAAATTAGGCAAATGCAAAGGGTGGACGAAAGAGGAGAAGAAGATGAGCATCACTTCGTTCGAGATTTGGTGTTTTGTGGGTCCCATTTTTATATTAATTTTTTATGTAGTTTGAACATTTAGGAATTTTCTAACCCATGATGTCATCATTAAACGGTGATTGACTAACATACAAGGGCTATTTGTAAAAAATCTTATAATGCAAGGGATGTTCAAATAATTGTTAAAAAGTTTTGGGTATCAAGCAATCGGGCCATAGTATAGGAGATATACAAGTAATCACATACAAGGGCTATTTGTAAGAAATCTTATAATGTAGGGGATGTTCAAATAATTGCTTAAAAAGTTTGAGGTATCAAGCAATCGAGTCATAGTATAGGGGGTGTACAAGTAATTTTTCCTTTTTTTTCTTGGATGCTTATGATTGTATTCTTGTATGGCCTTGACTCCTGCAACGAGACAAGTTATATGGAGTCATGAGACACAGATTTCTAGATGGTTAAGGCCTAAGGTCCCCTATTCTCATGTAAAGTTTCATTTTAAATGACCCTACAAAATAAAGCTTTGAAAACAAAGCAATAAACATCTTCTATGGTCTTCTTTACTGAAACACCCACTTCAACCTTGAAGCTTGCATCAAGGCACATTAGAACAGTCCCTATGTCTTGGAATCTATTTTTATTTATTTATTATTTTTTAGAATTCTCTTTTTCTTGGAATTAAGCATGTAATCTCAACCCTTAAAGAGATATTTGATAATGAAAGTTGCTATAAGCATTTCCTTGAACCAAAATGTAATCTTGAACCTTGAAGAGTTCATCCCTTTTGAAACCTGTAGAGTTTCTCACCATCCTTGAAGAGTTGGTGCTTTCCATTGTGTTACTTGCATCCTATAAGAGTTGCAACAACACTTTTGGTACTGCTACACATCTTAGAAGAAAGGTGCTTCAGTCCTATATTTATCCTTTTACAAAAATCCACAAAAAATACTTTGTTTTCAATTTCAGAATTCATATTTGCAGAAGGTTTGTGTTCTTAGCTTCTTTTCACCAATCTAAAGTCCGAATCAGAGCAAACTTTCTTGACAAAAATTTTATCCCCACGAGTCTTCTTTCAGTAGGATTTTGAATCAAGTCAATACAACCTATATTGAGAAAGTTATGTTCATTTTAATAAGGTCGCACAAAACATAAAATTTCTGCACATCTTATTTTTGTGTTTGAATTTGTGTAACTCACTCTCCCGATCCGTTGTTCAAGTAGCCTATAAAGGGTTTACATCAGAAACTCACCAAGGGTACACTTGTTGTTGCAAAGGGAAAGGCATGTTGTACTTTGTACAAGACTCAAGCAATGGTTTGCAATAATGACTTGAATGTTGTTGAAGATGATTCCTCTCCAAATTTGTGACATAAAAGGCTTGGCCACATGAGTGAAAAAAGCATGCAGGTTTTGGCAAAGAAGTAACTTATCCCATGCACTAAAGGTATATCTCTTGACCCTTGTGATCATTGCCTAGTTCGTAAACATCATAGAATTTCATTCTGTAAATCATCAAAAAGAAAATCTAATGTATTGGATTTAGTTTACTCTAATGTTTGTGGTCCAATTGAAGTAAAATCTCTTGGTGGTAATTCTTATTCTGTGACCTTTATTAATGATGCGTCTAGGAGAGTGGGTTTATTTATTGAAAATTAAAGATCAAGTGTTTCAGTTTTCCAACAATTCTATCCTAAGTTGGAAAGGGAGATAGTTAAATAGTGAAATGTCTCCATACAAATAATGAGAGTGAATACACTTCAAATGAATTTAAAGGTTATTGTACTAGTTATGGCATTTGGCATGAGAAAACAGTACCCCGCATTCCTCAACATAATGGTATTGCAGAAGAAAAAATCGAACCATTATTGAAAGAGTCAGATGCATGTTACACACTGCCGATTTGCCTAAGCCATTTTGTGGAGAAGCTGTTTGGACAGCATGGTACTTGATTAACAAATCTCCTTCAGCTCCTTTAGAGGGGAGATATCCCATAAAGGGTATGGACAAGTAAGAATTTGGCTTACTCTCATTTGAAGGTGTTTGGATTCTGTTATGTATGTCTCGAATTCTTGGACCCGTTTCGAAGAATGACCCGCTCCGACATTTTTGGTGGCGACCCGAATGGAACTTTTTCTAAGATTTGTGATGGTATCGGCCCAAGACCGGAGCCCATCACTGATCTCGTTGGGGGTGCGGGGGTGAAACCCCTGGGTACGGTTCGACCCTACCCGATGGATCGACCCAGATCCGATGGAGGAGTATTTATGTTCCTTACCCGCTTTATTGTAAAGAGAGAGGAAGATTTTGGGGTTTTCGTTCTAGGGTTTCTGAGAAAGAGCAGCAGCACTGATTTGGGTGTTCTTGAGAGTTTCCATTGTAATTTTTCTCCGATTTGCATAGTGAATCATGTTCTTTTTCGCCCGTGGATGTAGCACACCATACTGGTGTGTGAACCACGTTATATCTTTGTGTTCTTTTGCTTGGTTCTTGTTTCTTTTCGTGATTTTGTTGGTGTTTGCTATAACAGATGCAAAGCATTTGTGTCTACGTGCCTAAAGAACATAGATCAAAGCTTGATGATAAATCAACCCCATGCATATTTTATGGGTTATGCAGATGAAGAATTTGGCTATACGCTATGAGATCCTAAAAATAAGAAGATTGTGAGAAGTAGGGATGTGGTCTTCCATAAGGACCAAACTTTGGCAGATTTTGAGATGGCTGTAAAGTCTGCCATTAAAATGGATTTGTTGTAGATTTTAATTTGTTAAGTGAAATGTCTGCCATTAAAATGGAATTCCTATTATAGTTGGAGAGGAATGTAAGGGGGTATAGGAAACTAATTTAGAAGTTGATAAGATTTGGCTTTAGATTGGTTTTTCCAAAACAGTTAGAGAGAGAGAGAGAGAGGAATGTTAAGGACAGTTGTTCAGCGCACATCTGTTTCAAACTCTTGAAAGG
The DNA here is from genome assembly GCF_018873765.1 of Telopea speciosissima. NCBI lineage: Eukaryota > Viridiplantae > Streptophyta > Magnoliopsida > Proteales > Proteaceae > Telopea > Telopea speciosissima. Next base: position 84,262,296 of record NC_057917.1, read on the forward strand.
AAACAGAATTTCATTCCCTGCACTTTCAGTTAGCACATTGGCATTTGAAGATGATGATGCTACCGCAGATAACTGGAGAAAACACAAGCTGAATCAGATTGATGAATGTGAAGGAAGAAATAAGGTTTTGATGTTCATGATCAGAAGGCGCATATATGCAAGACCCTTTCACAAATAGCTGTTGCACGTACCAAAGGATAAGGAATTGATGAAGTGTCCCTTCCAAATTTATAATTCAATTTTGAGTTTTGAAATAACCAAGCACAAAATAAAGAATACAACAATTTCCTCAACAATTAATGGATGTTTGTTGAAGCAAACAAGCACCAATATGGAGCCTTAATACAAAAATTATAGCAGAAATATCGATCTCTCCCTTTCCTTCAATTATTTGAACTGATTGTTCAGATAAGTAGAATTCATGTTGCCACCGGCCTATCGCCTCAAAGTCTGCAAGATATATTGAGCATAAAGGTCCCTGCAATAGTACAAAAGAATCATGTCAGGAGAGTGAAACTGCAATACTTAAATGATTAATTAGTATGTTTGTCTCCTTCACAAATTAACAGTCAAAAGAAGATTCTTTCTTTCTTTCTTTCTTTCTTGATAGAACTTTGATCCACTCTCTCAATTAATACATTGCCTAAAGTATGGTCATCTTTCCTCAGGTAAAACAGATAACCATCCAATAGCACTTCAGCTTACACAAAAAAGCATGTCAAATGAGAAAGCTGAAGATATCTACTCTGTTGGTTTACCAAGTGTGAACCACGTACTACTTTATAACTCCCTGATTTTGAATCAGAAATCATATCTGTATACTCCAAAGCAGTAGGATTTGTGACCCAATGACCTGTGCCAATTTTTCTCTTTATTCTTATTCTCTTAATCTATTGTGGTAGGTATAAAAGGATCTTCCCCAATCGAACTGGCCCACTTAACTTGATTTCCATCTGAGGGATGATCTAGTTGAGACAGGATTGTTACGGAAGAAAGTTGTGTGTTTCAGAGAAGACTTACATGGAGTACTGGATAGCCCCATGAGCAGTATCCGAAGGCAAAAAATCATTAACTGCAACCTCTTTGTTCTCATTCTTCTTGTCTACATTATATGTCAAGAACCACAAAAGTAGTTATTTAATCAAGCCTCAAGTACCTGGCCAGCTGTTAAGTAAAGCTTTGGCAAAAGTACTAGCTATAATGAGGATACAATCTTCAAAGAAACGCCGGATCTCAGTCAGTCGATGAGGAGGGAGTTCTTTAATATCAGTGTAGTGCCGATATTCTGGGTCATCAGCGCATACTGCAATGATCTTATCATCCTTCTCTCCCTGGTTTGAGACACAACACCAGTCACAACAGTCCTCAAACTGAAGGAAATTAATTATTGGGAATCGTCTTACTAAAAACTCCAATACCTGATCAATCATGGGCATGAGCCCAATGGTCCTGGCTCGGAGGAAACTTCCTGGGAGGACAGGTTCCTGATAAAAAATTGAAATTTAGGGATGGAACTATTGATTATTAACCTCTGCAACATGATATTCTCTTATCTTTACCCATGGAAAACATAATAAAATTGGTAATTAGTGCTGTAACATGACATTCCAACTTGACACCATTGGGCTTTTAAAAAAAAAACACACACTTGAACCCAAAAGATCAAAGAAAAGCTGTAAAGTCATGTTCTGAAGTGATATGGTGCTTATCTCAAATAAATGCATGATTAAATCTCAGTTACCTGCATGAGGACTAAAACATCCATTGGGTCATTATCTTCACATAAAGTGCGGGGGATGAAACCATAATTGTGAGGATAAACCACTGATGAATATAAGACACGATCAACCTGCAGGGTATCCATTTTATGATCACGAATAATCACAAGGAACTAAAAGGATGTGATAGTGCAACAGAGTATTGAATCCAAGGGCTTAGATGTCTTGTGATTTATAGAATAAATAAAGTGAGATGTAAATTAGTGAGGATTTCATAGTTTGCATTTGAACTTGGCAAACTCAGTGAGAGGAGATCGAATTAAGGAAATGAATACAAATATACAATATATACAGACCTTTATGAGGCCAGTCTTCTTGTCAAGCTCATATTTGACTTTACTTCCTCTAGTAATTTCAACAACCTGTGCCAGATTTTGGGAAGTTCACAGAGCATCGGATCAATGAATGAAAGGGAAAGTAAACTTGTGTACGAACTACATAATTAGGAATTAGTAGACATGAATAATCTTCTTCAGAATAATTTCTTTATAAAATTGAAATGTTTCCCCTCTTATTTAAATTTATTTAAACAGGAAACATTTTGGTTTGAATACACTTAAATGCAAGATATTTTGGTTGCTAAAGGCCTAGAAGTGAGCTCCCCCTTTCCATATTTGCCCCGATCCTAAAGTTAAGCATTTGTCTTCTCTAAGTATCAAAATCCAAGATTCATATGACTGAATACTTACAACATTGACGATTTGAGGAGCTCCAGGTCCTTCATATGAGATTTAAAAAGGCCCGCAGTTAGTTTACTTTTTTTTGGTAAACAGGCAGTTAGTTTACTAATTATGTAATATTAAATATGCATATGTATCTTAAAACAGAAGATAATCTTTATTAGGTTACCAATCTCAAGATCATGCCAAGGATGTGCAGCTACAGATCTCCTAGACAAGGTTGAGAGGATCCTCTGATTCAGACGTGGAACTTGGCGTTTTGGCTGAGCTTCACTTCCATTCGCTTCCTCACTCATCTTTATAGAACTGAAAAAAAAAATTGAAGAAAAAAATAACACACATAAGGTTTAGTGGATTAGCAGAGTTAGGAAGGAAAGAAACAGCTAGATCTCTTGGATTCTAGGAATTTGTCTGACTGTGGTTGTATAGGCAATGAACAGATAGGGAGGGAATTGAAATGCTACTTTGGGGGGGGGGGGGGGTTTGGGGAGGTTTGAGCTCCTCGATCTATAGTATCCAATTAATAATCACTGATACAGCAGTACTAAAGGAGGAACCTCCAAAAGAGACATCATACTGATCAATAAGCCAATTATATGACACTGGAGGATATAATATTTATTTAAAATCCTTGTAGCTGTGAAATGGTATATGGTTGACAGGACAAGAGAAATGTTCAGCAGAAGGCAATGAAGTCCACTTAGCTGGGGATGATTTAGGATTGGAAATGATTGGAGATGAAGAGGCTAATTAATAAGAACCCATCATCCACAACTTGGATCAGCATGCAGTACTGCAGCATGTACAGCATCGATCGATCGATCTCACCTTTGCAAAATCAGATGAAGAGTAAGATAGCAATAGTACCATATCGGATTCAATCAAGGAGCTAGGGATCGAGAGACTGGACAGTTAAGGAATAGACTGCAAGAGTCATACATATATATAGAGAGAGAAATAAGTTATTGGTGGTCACCTCACCTAGGCCATGTTCAAACTCTGTTATTGAATAATGGGACCAGCTGTGTAACCAGCAGCAATTCAAAGTATTGACATTATATATTAACATGTAATTAGAAGAATCAGGGGGTAGGTAGAACATATTAATTTTATTGCATACACTTAGAGCGAGGTCTACTTTGATCAACTTACTACTACCTCTGGATACAAGTGGTGGATAATTAAGCTGAATCCTATCTACATGCCCTGCAATGCAGTGAAAATAATGTGCAATACTATTGGAGGAAATAAGGAGTTGTATGTAATTACCCAGCAAACCAAATTGACGTACCAGTGGTGGAGTATAATTAATAATAGCAGAAACTGAATCTATTTGTTCTATTTAATTTATATATGCTTGAATGAACAAACATTAAAACTCAATCAAACATGAATATCATCAATCCTATCTAGCTATTAAATAACTAACTAGTGGATTGTTGAGAAATGAAAATGGCCGGTGAAAACCCTTGAATGGCATGGCAAGTCATATAATAATAAAAAATTTAACATGTAAACTAATATAATGGGATTAATTCTCAATCTTTGCAACCATTAGAATGACCAAATCATCAAACTGTCCAAAAGGTAGAAATATTGGATGGCACTAACTGTATTTTCACCTAGATGACATACTACTAATTAACACGAGTCATCAAACTGAGTAACCAAGGCATAATCTGATCCGTTAACAGCCTAATTATTAGCGCTCTCTCTCTCTCTCTCTTTCTGCAAATAAGCACATTAGCACATAAAAATAAAAGAGAACAGATTTAAAAAACCGAACCCCACAAAGCATTAATATTTAATAGCAGAACTGACCTTTTAAAAAAAGAGAAAGGTTGAAGGCAGAAAGACAAATCCGGAGGGAGAGTGTTGTCGGGTGAACAATGGGCGTTGTAAACTGTTGTGATGGTGTAATCCTCAGATTTATAATAACATAAAAAAAAGGCAGAGAATATGGTTTAACCGCCACTTGGCTACTGAAGAACCCATTAATCGGATGTGGGGTTGCTGACCTTTTCTATTTCACTTCTATTCGAGTTCTAAGTCCATTCGTTTTTTTTAAGAATTTTCTAAGTTTATTCATTCCCTTCGCTGCCTGCCATTAATAAAATAAAACAAAGCGGAACTGGAACCCGATCATCTACAGCATCGGAAAGCTGGACGGACGTCATGCATGCACCAAGGACACCCAACAAAGCTATTATTATAATTACTAAGACTGATTTTGTTGGTATACCTGATTCATGTAGCTGACCCAAATATGCCATAAGAAACTTGCAATCAAAGTAGCATTCTGCATATTATTCTGTGAAGAATTTGCAGCTATAAGGGAGACTATGACAGAGATAATAATATGGCCATTAATTAGTGGGGATTATGGATAGCCCAGCCCAATTCCATATGTGAATAGAACTTTAGCACCTCTTACTCGATCTCTCTCACAAGGCCAAAATACGGAGGAGTTCCAGGAGTTCCTTTTGTTACACATACAATAAGTTAAAAGGTAACAATGTCGTTTGAAATGGAATACAGTGTCAATACTCAGTACATAACAACCAATCAGTGTCAGTACTCTGTACCTATTATAATCCTGACCCCACAAACCAATAATGTCATTTGAAATGGAATACAGTGTCTGTACTCAGTACATAACAAGTTAACAACCAATCAGTTTTGCTTGCACATAAAAGCAGCACATGGAGAGTATCAATATCGATATTGACCAATATCAATATGGATTCAAAATCGAAACCTAAAATCATGGATACAAACAATGTTTTAAAACAGGTCAAAATTTAGATGAGGCAGACAATAATATGATCGAACATTTAAGATTTATAAGAAAAGAAAAATAAAAATAAACGACAAAGCTTTTAATTGATTTTTTATTTTGAAAATTATGGGATAAATAAACGTACAAGATCAGCTTTTATGAATGCTACTTGGGGAGTTTGGGGAGGTTTGAGCTCCTCTTCAGGGAGCCTAGCACCCAGGGAGTGCCTGGGGTCATCTCGTTATTGGGTTATGTCGTACACATTCTGATGGTTGACTGGGCATCCGCCGAGATGTGCACGACACAGCCCAGCCCTTTGATGCCCCCTGAGCACTCCCTAGGCATTGGGTTCCCTGGAGAGGAGCCGGATCCGTTCTTGGTTGCCCTCTGCCTCCTGGATTCGGCTCCTCTCCTTGGAGGACATCCCCCAATAAGTGCTCAATGAGGCATCCAACGGCTGGGCCGAGCCGCACACATTCAGTCTTCAGATGCCTCACTGGGCAATGCCCGCCAAGGAGAGGAGCCGAATCCAGGAGACAAAAGGGCAACCATGAATTGAACCAAGATTCTAACTTTGATTTGCAACTCCCTGGTTTAATTTGTGTAGGCATTTATAACCCTGATCAAAGATCATCCAGTTGGGCTTGTTCAATTTTGATAGATGGCCAGGGCGGTTTAACAATTGCAAGTAGACTAACAACCACTGATGAGAAGGAAGTAGAACTTTACAGACTCTTGCAGGGATGGAAACAAGCTGTGAAGGCTAATATCCAGCTCAAAGAAGTGTGATGCTACAACAAAGATCTCTGCTCTTTATTTTATCCAAATGATAAAATGCGCTTGCCCTGGAACTTACTTAAACACTATTTCAGTTTAGCTGAGGCAATTGCAAACTTCTCCACCACTACTTTTAAATGGTGTAGTAACAAAACTTTCTATAAATCAGTTTTGGGTTTGCTAGGTCTAGGGTCAACAACAGTTGTACTCTTCCAAATTCTAGTGATGTACATACTTTAATGGGCGGGCGGTAGCAGCGCTTGAGCACTGCCATTATAAAGTGATGTTAGCAGTGCTCCATCAATTTCAACCGTTGAATTATTATCATTTAATTTGGAACGTACATTTTATTAAACACATTACCTGTTCTTTACCCATATAGCCGGTGAACTTTTCATATCTTTCTTTTTCTTTTTTTGTGGGTCCCACGATCATTATCATCTTCTTCCTTCCTTCAGTCTTCTTCTTAGAAGGCGACGACGGACATCACTGCCCCATCCCTTCTTCTTCTTCTTCCCAAGTCCTAACGTCACACCTTTTGCAAGCTCACCCCACCCCTTGTTCTTCATCCCTTGGAACCCCGTCCCAACCCAGCGTACCGCCCACCCTCTGTTCTTCATCCCAATCTTCAAATAGGTTCGTAGGTGATCTGAGTTTCTTAAAATTTCCTTAAAATTTGAAGGGCAGCCCAGTATTCCAAACTTTTGAGGTCATAAAAAAACCTAAAAAAACCACCTACATTCAAAGTGGGGGATAAATCCAGGCTCTACACTAAAACCCTCCCGTCCCTCATAAAAGAAGCCCAACTAAAGAAAAGAGAGGGGGGGGGGAATGACATATGGAAAAGGGTTTAAATAGCTCACTCTTCTAACTAGTTTGCAATTCTCGCAGGAGGAGGAGGATTCAGATGTGAAATCACTGTTGTTTCTTATGTTTTCCAATAAAAAAAAAATTCAATCGTTTTCTGAATCCCATCTGTTTTGGCCTCTCTGGTTCAAAGGAGGAGATGAGTTTACATCACCTTCACCTAAAATCGACAAGAATTTCACGGGCTTTTAAGGGATGAGCTTTCTCTCCCCCTCTTCTGCATCATCGTCTCCTCTCCCTCGCTCCCTATTTTGGCATTTCGGGTTCTTCCCTCGTTGCCTTTTGCGAAGAAGAAGAAGAAAATAATGATGACGACGGACCTACCTGTTGAATAAAAAAAAGGGAAAGGTTTCGTACATGGTTTATACGACCGTATACGAAACCTTTCCCTCTTTTTTTTTTATAAAACTTTTCATCTCTTTCAAATACCCTAAATTAGCGGTTCAGATTGATGGAACACTGGTAACCTTATAAAAGAATGGCAGTGGCCTACTTTAATATAAGGGTTTTTTTCTCATAAAAAAAAAAAAAAACATTGTAATCATCGTATACGTACATAAGGAGTGTCCAACTTCTGATTTTTCGTCTTTTCTTTTTTTTTTCACCATATTTGTTGGCAAAGAAATTAGAAATACAGCCTTATTCCATAAAAGCGTCAGCCGTCAGGTAAGCACGGCCAAATTAACGAAGCATATTATTTGTACTACGGAGCTAAGCAAGCAGAAGCAAATCCAGCGGTAATGGCGGCAAACGCAGAGGTGAGAAAATAGCCTTGACGATTGCTTCTCTCGTATAATGGTTCACGATTTCTGTTTTGATGTTCTATTTTGTGACACATTCCGGGGCAATGAAAAAGGCGATTCATTTCTTTGTGTATTCTGATAACATATGTAGAAACCAGAGGCGGAAAAGTTCTCTTTGTCTTCCTTGTGGAGTAGTCAGAATCAGTCAGGATTAGGGTTTTTTGGGTCTTCAGAAAAGTCTCTTGCTCCGCCCCCTCCTTGCTTTGAAGTGCTTCCTTCTGAGGTAATTCCTTTTCTCTCCCCTTCTCTCTGTTTGCGGTTTTGCTTTAAATTTCTGTAGTAGAACATCAGGGATGGACCATGACAAGACTCTTATACTTGATTTTTTTTTTTTAACGACAAATAGGTGTCTTCAACTGTGAAATGTACTACAGACTCTGTGAATTTGAGTGAAGGTCTTGCTTTACTTAAGGTATTCTCTTTTTCAATTAATTCAAGATTGATTTTGGGTTTCCTGATTTCAAACATATAAAATAGCATTGAATTGAGAGCCCATTTGTTTCAGGGTAGGGTGAGTACCCACGAGGTTTTTGCGTTATCTAATTCGGATTTGGTTCCTGGGAAGTATGAAGGTGCTATTATATAACATATTTGAAACCAGTCTTCTGTGTTTAATGTATTGGACTATATATGAACGTGAACATACTTTACTGTTTGCAAATAGGGGGATTGAAGCTATGGGAAGGCTCTCTCGATTTGGTTAAGACTCTTCGCGCAGAGATCCAGGATGGACGGCTATCTCTTACAGGAAAAAGTATTTTAGAGGTGGGCTGCTCATGCTCAGGTGCTAATTGCTAATTGTTCTTTCCTTTAACACTGAGCTTTTTAGTTTCCTGAATTTCATTGCTTTCTATGCTATCCATCTGCAATTACTATTCAGTGCTGAAACTTTCTTATCTGCATTTGGGCTTCTGCATTTAAGTTTGCATTTTAATTAATTTCTTGTTTCTCCCCCCCCCCCCCCACCCCACCCCACCCCAAATGTATCTAATCCATTTCTTTGGCACCTTGGGATTTGGATAACCGTTTTGCTTCAATTTTGTCTTGAGTTTTGAAATTGTTAGCAATACATTGATGTTTGAATTTTCAGTACATGTGAACAATTGAAAAAACAAGTTTTGAAGGAAATCATATCAAGATTAAAGACTATTAGTTAAATTTTCTCCCATCTATGATATGGTCCATCAAATGGGGGAATTATTGTTTTGACTTATCTTGGTGAATTTTATAAGACATCTCCAAGTGCCAAACTTTCTAAGGACTTTGATTCCCTGAATGGTTGGTAGCCTTTCGGAAACAATTGTTTCATCAAGAGTTTTGGTTTTCTTTTCATTTCTCCCCTTACAAGTTAACCGTCTCCATATCTTTTGTGTAGACTTGTTCTTGAATGAATGCATTAATGATGGCTTTTTATGGAAATTATTGTAGTAATGGCCGGAGGTGAGGAATTCTGTGATCAGCCTTGAGCAACATTTGAGGTCACTTGTGGAGTTAACCAACAAGAAAAATATCAGAAGGAAAGTGGTTTAATCAGTCTAAACTAAAGAGATATACATGCAGGGAATTTCATAGTTAGTCAAGGATGAGCAACATTTTGCCCATGCATGAGGAAATAATGTTCCTTGAGGTGGAAAGTATCATATTTATGACGAATCCAAGTAGGAGGGCTTGAAGGACCATGACATAATATGAAGGAATTCTTAGGCTGCATATGGATACACTTTCAGTTCTTTTTTTTTTAAACAACAAAAATGTTTTGGGTTATTTTGGTTTTCTTGTATATGTTCTAAACAAGAATACAAATTTGTAAATTTGAATCACTATTTCTCTTTTATGTTAAAAACAATGTTTGGTAACACTTAGTCTTAAAAGTAATTAAAGAATTCTATATTGATGAATAGCATGTGAATGAAAGGTAGTGTAACGGATGTAGTGCTTCACCTAGCATAATATACACCTGTTTTTGAGATACATGGAGGGGATGATGTGGGAAATCTTCATAATATACACCTGTTTGTGGGATGATGTCGGAAATCTCAATAATTGGAGGTATCATCATGGTTCGAACAAATGGTAATCTAAGTAAACAGTCAGGAATTCTGACATGGGGCGTGGCACATTCCAAAGTCTGATCTGCAGTAAAACCTTTCTGAAAATCATATTTTCCATGCCTCCATGGCGTCTGCTTTCTAATCATATTCCAAAGGCTATGTTGAAGTTTGGGTACAAACAGAGCCAGGCTGACCACACCTTGTTTGTCAAACAAAAGGAAAAGAAAATCACTGCCCTTATTGTTTATGTAGATGATAGTCATAATGGGCAATAATGATGCAAAGATCTCCTTATTGAAGACTCAGTTGACGACAGAATTTGAAACTAAGGATCTTGGACAACTAAGATACTTCTTAGGGATTGAAGTTGCCCGCTCTACAAAGGGAATTTTCAGCTCCCAAAGGAAGTATGTCCAAGATATTCTCGAAGAAACAGGTATGCTAGGATGCAAGCCTACTGATTCTCCTATTGAGGTAAATCATCCTCTTAGCTGCAAAGGAGGTGACTCAGTCAATAAGGAAAGATATCAGTGCCTTGTAGGAAGATTGATATACCTATCTCACACTAGACCATATATTGCCTATGTTGTGGGAATTGTTAGCCAATTTCTTCATGACCCAAAGGTCCACATCTTGAGGCTGTATACCGGATTCTTTGGTATTTAAAGTCCTCTCCCGAGAAAGGTCTTATATTTTCTAATAACAACAGCTTGAAGTTAGAATCATTCATTGATGCTGATTGGGTAGGGTCCATAGATCGGCGTTTCACCTCTAGGTACTGTACCTTCTTAGGAGGAAATTTGGTCACATGGCGTAGCAAGAAATAGTCAGTTGTGTCCAGGTCAAGTGCAGAAGTTGAATACTGAGCCATGGCAGAAGGAGTTTGTGAACTACTCTGGTTAGAGATACTTCTTAAAGATTGGGTGTTACTTCTGAAGATCCTATTAGACTTTACTGTGACTGCATGGCTGCAATTAGCATCGCCCCATAATCCAGTTCAACATGACCGAACTAAACATATTGAACTGGATCGCCATTTCATTAAGGAAAAGCTTGAAGAAGGCCTGATCTGCATACCTTTTGTCACTACTAAAAATCAATTGGCAGATGTTTTCACCAAGGGTTTGACTTCTAAGTCATATCGTCCTGTTGTTTTCAAGTTGTGCCATAGTTGTTAAGGCGCCTAGGCGAACCAAGGCATTCGAGGGGGTTAAAAATCAAGGCGATATCAACAAGGTGACAAGGCGTCGCCTAGACGACCAAGGCGAGAGTAAGGTGCTTGGATGCCAAGGCGACTCCTAGGCGATGAGTTGGGCATGCAAGAGATCTATGCACCAACTTGAGGGGGAATGTTAAAGGCTTTGACGTATGCGATTTTTTGGCCGTTTGAGCGCGCTTTGAAGGCGAAAAGGCCCGCAAAAGTTTTGAAATTTGAATTTTGGTGCAATATTTGAATTTTAGCGCACGTTCTGAATTTCAAATTGTATTTGACCTATTATATAAGGTCTCTTTAGGGTTTGTAATCTTTAGCTGAAAATCTATTGAAAATTGACGTTTTCCTCCTTATCTTCTACCTTATGGATTCAAAGGTCAATTGTGCTAGAGCGATATCTAGCCCACCTATCTTCTACTGCGTCACTAAAGTGTCTAGGTTCATTATGCTGTTGGAATATGTAATCCACGGTATTCTGGTCCTTTTGGGGGTAGTTTAATTCTTATGTCATTAAGTTAAGTTGCTGCTCTTATAAAGTCAGTTAGTTAGGGGTAATTATGTCTATTTCAGTCCCTTTGTAACTTTCCCCTCTATTTATGGGGCTTACCTATCAATGAATAAGACATTCCATTCTCTAATTCTCTCTTTCTAACCCACGGTTCTGCCTACTTGGTATCGAAGTAGGTTTGATCTAGGTTAGAGAACAAGGAAAAACCCTCCTCCTCCTCCCTCCTTTCTCTCTTTCTCGGCTTCTCCTCCTGTTTTTTTTCTTCTTCTCATCCTTGTAAGGGGGCAGCACTAATGAGGTAATCAAAGCATCCAATGATTTAGTTATTGCCCTCCTCCCACAATACCTTTTTTATTAAAAAATTATGTTCAAAATCTGTTGGAACCATACCTGCGATATTGGAGCTTTCCAGAATTTTTTGGAGATCTGATTTCTATCACTAATGAGGGTTGATCCTCCATTGTTGGCGACTCCTATGCACCCTTTTCCAGCACCTTTCTACCCTATTCCATTGTCCTCCTTCCTTTTTTCTTTTTTCTCCGTCTTTAATTAACCTTTCCAGCCTTGATACCCTAATCGATCTCAACTTATCAGGGTTTTTCAAAACCCTGACTCCAATCGATTTTAGGGTTTCTCTTTTCAGATGCAGCTGATTTTTTAGGGGTGATTCCCTACTACTATATGCCCTACTCGACCTGAATTTGGATCCTTTCTGATGGCTGGATTAGTTTCTGTAGCAAAGCCTCCTTAACCTTCTAATTTGGTTACCTGCTAAAACCCTGACAATACCCTGACTCCAATCGAATTTAGGGTTATAGGTTTTAGCTTTTGCTGATTTTTGGAGGGCTGATTACTTCCATTACAAGGACCAATGGACCTCAATATTGCACCTATCCAAGTTTTTTTGAAGACCCCTACCCCAATCGATCTCTTCTTTTCAGGATTTTCCAAAACCCTAATAAAAATCGATTTGGGATAGGGATATTTGCTGCTGTTGTAGTGCTTTGAAGGTGGTTCTAACATTACAAGAGAACTCTACTTCAACAGTTTATGGCTTGAAGGTCTTTTTTGCTGCTGTAGTGCCGTAATACTGCCCTACTTATTTGCAATTTTTGGAGTCTCTCCCTCTTGAAGAACAAGTCTCATACTAACTGGAGATTGGTTGTTCGCATTGGAGGTCCCATTCAAGCAGTACTAATCAACATCTATTGCAAGTCTACATCAGCAATTACAGCCCCCTTTCCCTATATAGATCTCAATTTCAGGGTTTTCCAAAACCCTGACTACAATCGATTCTAGGGATTGGGCTGCCCTATCAAGCTAATTTTTTTAGGAGAGTCTTATACCATCAAAGGAGTACTCGACCCAAAGTTTCAACATCATTCATGGAGTTTTTTTAACAAAATTCAGGTTTCTTCCTTATGGTCACCTTCTACATCAATCAACCTAATTTTTTTTTTTCTAGTTCCTATGTGGCTGGCTGCATCACTTACTATTGGATCTGCTGAGTTATTATCTTATACTTGCTGGTTCTATTGATTAGCTTCTGTAAGTATGACTGGTGAACCTGTTATTGCTGCCTTTATGTGGAATACTGCTGCTCTATTCTTGAGTCTGAGTATCTTACTATTGAAGATCGAATTTCTTTCACATTGTTGAAGAGTCAGATCTACTACCCTAGAGATTGGTTTCTATTTGAGATTACAACAGTGTGTTCCATGCTTATTGGTTGTGACTATGAATATATTCAGCTGTGTGAAGCTTTTCTACAAGTTTAAATCCAGCTTACTTTGAGAGCTTGATCCTAGCATTGTTCACTAATTCAGATCTGATCTAAGTTTTTTTGAAGTTTATTACATCAATTCTGCCCAGATATCTTCGTCAGTACTATTTAGCATGTGGGAGTTTATAGATTGGAATTTAACACACTGGTTCTTCCTTGTGTGAAGATCAATCAAGTTTTGAAGATGATGCCTTCTCCTTATAACAAATCAGACATGTTTTTTTATTTAATTCAGATCTGATCATTGGAGATTGGTGTTTTAGAGTTATTTTGATCAATTGAAGAAGGTTGAAGATTACTGTGTTGCATTGTTTTTGTCCATGGTTCTTTATCCCACTGTTTTTTTTTTTCCTTACCCATCTCCCATACCATACCTTTGGCATTTACCAATAACCACTTTGGAAGTTTATGGTATAATCTACTTTGTCATTACTTCCTCTTTTCCATTACCTTAGCATCTTTGGAGAACTCTGGAAGGTTATCCTTTTGCACTATCTCATTCATCATCTCTTTTATGTCCACGTGTACTACTACACGTGAGGGGGAGATTATGTACAGTACACCTGCAGACATTGCAGGAACACTTGGTGCAAAACATTGAAGATCAATATTTCTACCATTGCCATTGGGTATCCTTTGTTATTGGGTTGAGTTTGCTGTAAGGGGGAGATTGAAATATTAAAGTATTGAAGATATTTGGTTGTTGCCTGCCTATTTGAGGATTTGTTGCCTACCTATATGAGGATTTATAGTTGGGTTGATTATTTCCGCTGCCTGATCCAGTTTATTCCGCTGCTTGCTGCCGTAGTTCTACTCTTCAAGATTTTATGTCACTGTGACAATCTGAGATTCATCACTGGATAGCTATTGAAGATTGGTGAAAGTTTGCTGATCAAGTCTGCCTAGGTTTTGAAGATCTATTTTTCAAGTTCTTGAAGGTTTATTTGGGAGCTGCATTCATCTGTCAAGACTGGACTCTGTTGCACTTTTGTTTCTTCCCGTTTTGTTCAAGTTGGGCATTAGTGCCTTGTATGCGCTAACTTGAGGGGGACTGTTAGCATTATTATGGAGTTCTTTTTCTTATTAGTTCAAGCTGGATCTTCCTCCTTTATTTATATGTATAATCCAGCTTGAGGGAGAGTGTTGGAATATGTGATTCAGAATACCGTGGGGGTATTCTGGTCCTTGTAGGGGTAGTTTAATTCTTATGTCATTAAGTTAAGTTGCTGCTCTTATAGAGTCAATTAGTTGGGAGTAATTATGTCTATTTCAGTCCCTTTGTTACTTTCCCCTGGGGCTTACCCATCAATGAATAAGAAATTTCATTCTCTAATTCTCTCTTTTTAACCCGTGGTTTTGCCAACATATGCACATGTTGATTATGTTAGGATTTATTTCCAAATTTGTAATGTTCTATGATTATAAATAAAGCCGTGGCCTCTGTCTATTCGACAAGCCAAATCATTCTCTTCTTCTTGTTACTCAACTCATCCATTCATGAGGAGTAACAAATCAACCCTTAGACATTATGGTTGTGTGTCACCAAGTTGTCAAGGTATCACGTAGGCAACAAGCTGCGTTTCAAGGTTCTAGGCAACTAGTTGCCTAGTTGTCTAGGCGTCCAGATGATGTAGCTCACATGTCCATGTGTAACTGGAGGAACCAGCCCAGTGTAGTTGTGGGATTCAACTACTGTGGGAGGCAGCCTGGTCTGATGATGTGGTAGGTTTTTGTTAGTTCGATGGAGCATCACATAAGGTTGCCCCACTCCAGATAGAAGCATGAAGAAGAGAAGGGACCAGGATAGAATTCAGGGGGGGGGGAGAGGGAATTATTGTTCATGTGAACAGTACCCGTGTTACTGTTCATGTGGTAGTATTCATGTGAACGGTGGTTTGAGGGCCCATATGAACAGCTGGTGTGACGATTAGATGCTGGATGTTGGTGGAATATTTTATTAGAAGCTGCTATTAATTTAGTTTCTATTTCTGTAATAGTTTCTTAGTTATTAAGTCTAGCTATCTAGTAGGTTCTAATTTTGTTTCTTTCTTTTTTATGTATCCATGTTTGTTTGGAAGGAGTTGGGATAAGGCTGAGTTTGTTGTTGTTGTTGTTATGGTTGTTTAAAAGGTTGGATTCTATAAAAGCCTTACTAGTTTCTATTTTCAGTTTTTAGAAGGTAGACTTTCCACTTTATGTAATTGCTTGGAAAACAAGCCACTAGATTCTTCCTTTGCTGTAATTTTTATTTTGAGTAAACTTCTTATACACCCCCTGAGGTTTGTCCTGTTGTCATGTAGACCCCATGATTTTTGAAACCGTACTTACAGACCCATAAACCTCATGGTGTTAGTTAGATGTTAGTTTAACAATGTAAAAGACCAAAATAGCCTTTGCACATCTTTTATAAAGTAGTCAAAATGAAAATTACATTTGTACCCTTATTGCATCTCCAAACCTTCTATTCTCCGGCCATTGAAACTCCGGCGACTGAAACTCCTGCAACTCTAAGATGAGTAAACTCCAGCAACCCTTCTCACTCTTTTGGCTTTTTTTTTTTCCCCTCCCCCTCCCTTTATGGTCATCAAACTTAAGGGAAGAGAAGGGAAAAATCTAGGTTAATCTTTCAAATTTTTTTCAATCGATAAAAAAATTTTAAGTCATCAACCCTAAGGGAAGAGAAGGGAAAATTCTAGGTTAATCTTTCAAATTTTTTTCTGGTCATCAACCGTTCTCACTCGAGACCCTCTTTGATTCAAAATTGAATTTGGACTGCATAACTTGTGACTTTTTTACCAAATACCTCAGATTGCTCCAAGACGATGATTCGGAGCAGGGATTCTGTAAAGTTGTCAATTTTAATAGATGGGAATATGGGATACTCAATTTTCCCTCCTTGCTATCGAAAGTTATGTCCGTGAAACACCTTGTCTCGCTCTTCTGAAACTTATCCGACGCCGCCTTCTAGAGCTCCGTTGCACATTTGAGTTTTGGCTTTTCCGATAAATCAATTATTTTTAAGCATCTCTGGAGAAGCCACTTGTAATTTTTGACAAGGCATTCGCTGCTGATGCTTTGAAGTAAACAAATCCCATACACAATCAAGCAAATGCAAATTTTCCTGTTTATTGCGAGGCAGTATATTGGGAGACTGCTCGAAGAAATTCTGTAAGAAAGATCGGGCCTCTGTATGGATAAGACCACCCTTATTGCCTAGATTGTATAATTTCAGGAGGACAAAGAAGGGAAGCTGATTCTCAAGCAACAGTAGGCAAGGTTCGAAAACTCGGGTCTCGGAGCCATCTCGACCCATGAAAAACGAGTTTTTGCATTTTTTTTTTGTTCGACTCGGAAGCCCATCTCGGTGGGATTTAGACCTCTGTTGGGTCTGAAAATTGGTATACAGCCTATTTTAGGCCATTTAAACACAATGACATTATTAGATTTTGCAAAAACAAAGTCCAAAGATGACTTTTACATCGGACCCTTAGTTGGTAGGCGGCGACGTATTAAAATAGCATAGTATATACATTAATGACATAATTTATGTACATACAACTCAAACAAAACATTCAATTAATAGGAAAACAAGTTAATAAGCATTACAAATGTTTAAGTTGAATAAGTGATACATCAAATTGCTCAAGCTTAACAAATAACAATGTTACAAGTTACAAGTTACAACTATCATCACATAAAACGAGATTGAATGACATTCATTCCCCATTTGTCCCACATAGTCTTCCCATGACATGTTGTTGCTCCACTGTTGCATATAGTTCTCCACAGCATTCATATAAGAGTTGTCATCCACATATGCCAAGACCCCTATCCTAGGGTATAGCTGTTCCACAGTGGCGTTAGACCGTTGCTGTGAAGGTTGATATCCACTGCTTGTGCTACTGTCATATTGTGGAATGTATGTGGACCCAATGCTGGACCCAATGCCAGAGCCAGCCTCACTGCTTAGATAGTCATACGCATGTGTTGACTGCCTAAAGGCCCCAAACTGACCATAGGAACTATATTCAGAACCGGTGCTCTGCTAGCCATAATCATAGGCATAATGAGGTTGAGATGATTGCCACGGCTGATGCTGACTACCAGTATCCATACGTATGCTTTCAAAACTTGCTAGCATGGTGTTCATACTCGTGTCATCATACTGAGGTTGGTTGTGTTTGCGACCCGTCCTTCTCTTGTAAGTTTTGTTGTGGCCACCATGGTCTTGATCTTGTGTGGCATGTGTAAACTGAGACTCACCTGTGAAACGCACAGGGTCCTGCTGTGTTCCCACTTCTTGCTGGTATTGCTCGCGCATCCCCTCATAATGATCATCATAATAACCACCAGCAGGCATGCCACCACCAGTACCACCACGACTACCACCACCACTACTACCAGCAGGAGGGTCATCACCACCAGCAGGGTCATCACCATCACCATCACCGTTATCACCATCATCATCATCATCATCATCAGGAGGAGTTCCTGTTGCAGCCTCAAATGGACTCGATGACTGAGAATGTGCACGCCCCTCTTTCGACATATAGTCCTCAACATCTGTGCCGGTTACGGACGCAATGGTGGAGTCGGGCCTACCGCCTACCTCCAGGCTCATCCATCTTTGGTGCACCACGATCCCTCACCTACTGGAATAGGGGATCCTCATCATCATCAGAGTCCTCCTGGAATATGTTGGCTAGCTCGATGGGCTCTTTGTCATTCTTCTCAAATTCTTTACGTATGTGCCTCATCCTTAGTCTCATATTATAATGCGCATACACCAGTTGCTCTAGTCGTTGACTACCCAATCTGTTCCGCCTCTTTGAGTGTATCAAGGCGAATGTACTCCAGTTGCGCTCGCAGCCAGAGGATGAACAGGTTTGTGACAACACTTTGATTGCTACCTTCCTTAGGTTGGGTGAACTTGTACCATACAACACCCACCAGTCAGCTGCATTATAAACGAAGAATATCAAGAATATGTGAATTGTGAAGGAATAAAATTATAAGTCATATATGTAAAGTCATGCTACATTGCCACCTACCAGGGTCTGACTTTTGTCTACCCTCCACTGTAGATTTTCGACTGAAACTTGCTGAGGCCTCTCTGAAGGCCTTGATCTATTTACATTTGAAATTTCAAATAGTGTTAGAGGCATCAGTATTTGCTATTTAGTAATTACATTCCTTTACTGACTAGCAAAAGACTAAAGTCCCATAATCTCACCTCATCATTGCAGTTAGATTGTGTCTTGGAATTGACCTCCAACTTCTCAATAACATTTTCAACTGCCAGTAACAAATCCGTGTCCAACCCAAGATCATGCGAGTACTGGAACTTTGGATTCAAATAGTATGCTAGTAAAGGGGAAACCACAAATATAAGTTGTTAGTGACTGAATACTTTAGAGGTTTGAATATGTAAATGTAAAAACTCATATAAAGTGTATAGATGTTGAAGTGTTGAACTCACCAGCTTTATGCAAGGGATGATTCAAGTGCTTCTCCCATCGCTCATCAATGATGTTAATGGATGAGCGAGCACTTCAGGGTATTGCAGCTCAGACCATTTCCTTAATCTTTTGTAGGGCAGCATATATGTGAGGCAAGGTAGGCTTCTTCTCCGTGTCAACCATCCTTAGTACTGCCACCACTGGCTCTAATATGGCAACAATTTTATACAAGTCCTTCCAAAATCCATCACTTGCAATGGTCTCTTGTGCTGCCTTCCCTTCTTGTGTCTTAGAGCCTGGCCAACTAAACCATTGCTCACTTGCAAACATTGACCTCAGACCTACCACCTTCGACTGAATGCTCTTCAATGCAATGTAATTGGTGGCAAATCTAGTGACACCTGGCCTCACTAAATCCCCCTTGCATTTATCCCTCATCATGGCTAAAGCATAACCATGGTTATACACAAAGGTGGTCGCTTGCCTTGCCCTATTGACCACACTAGCCACCAAAGCTTTTTTCCTCATGTCCTTCAGCATTAAATCAATAGAATGGGATGCACATGGAGTCCAAAAGAGGCAAATCCTCTTACTCTTCTTGTTCATCAATTTCTCTCCAGCCTTCTTAAAATTAGAACCGTTATCCGTCACAATTTGGATAACGTTCTTTGCTCCTATATCTTCCTCCACCACTTGCTTCAGTAGCTTATACAAGTATGATGCATCCTTGACATGTTTTGATGCATCAACAGACTTTAAGAAGACAGTCTTCCCATTGCAACTCACCATGAAATTTATGATGGACTGTCTAGTAGGTCCAGTCCAACCATCAACCATAAGAGTAACCCCATATGTGTCCCACTTTGGCTTCAGACCCTTTATGTACTCTTTCAACTCTTCTACCTCTCTAGGCAAATATACATTATACAACTCATATGGTGTAGGCCCTTTCCATCCTGCGCTAGCCCTCCCTGCAGCGTCAAGGAATGCATTATAATATGTTCCTTGTGCTAAATTAGCTGGAATGCCATTGTATAGCATGAACTTACTGAAGGCTTTTCGTGCTTCCTCTTGTTTACCACCAAACACTTGCGGGATGGTTGGCTTGAAGGCATCTTGTTGCCTAAAGGTAGATGGATCCTGCTCAAGAATGGTATTTGGGGATCGTACTCGTGGTCGGGCTTGGGGCCATGGGATATCTCGTGCCAGTGCTTCTCCTCCTCTTATCTTCTTGCACTGGTGCAGCTGAGCTATATTCACTAGCTCCTCTTGCTTGCTCATATGCTCTTATATTGTCAAAATGAAAACTTTGCCTACTCGCTACCAAAGTCTGCTGGTAAATCCTCCATTCAGCCTCTGATCCGAACTCACCACGTGTAGGCCTATATTCAATATCATCTCCTACTCCCCCATGGATGTCTACACCAGGCCTCTCTAGCACTGCCTCATCGAAAGCTATTTGTTGTCTTTCCCTCTCAGCTTTCTTTGTCCGTACTCTTCTTATATTTTGTGTCATTGCCAGTTTTACTTGGCTCAGAACATTTTTGCATTTGGCATCATCCTTGCCCAGACCAGACAAATGTTCCTTTAACCTAGTTGCTCCTCCAGAATTTTGAATCTTCCCACAGTAGTTACACTTTGACTTCTTTTTGTCCTCAGACATTGGGACTCCATGTAACCATGCTATATCCCCCATTATGTAAGAATATTGTATTTTTTACACTGTTACATAAAAAAACATGTATTAGTAACTATTACAGACTTAAAGTAAGGTATTAAACACTTAAAGTATTGTATTTATAACTATTAAACATAATATGAAGCTACTACAACAAGCAAATACCTATCTCTTATTTATTCCCTAACCCTAGTATTTATTTATTAATTAAAAATAATATTTACAATTTTTATAAAAAATAATTATACCTCTAAATATAAAATATTATAATATAATGATGTAATTGACATCATTTGAAGTTGGATATTATGTACAATTGTTGTGCATAATTTTTCAACAAAAACAGGTATTTTTCCTTAATTTTATATATTTTTTAACTATTTAAATAATATTATTATTAAATCTGAAAATTAAAATATTTTTTTTAATGGGTGAAAAAAAAAATGACTCCATGAGGCTGTAGAGCATGCAAACTAGTCTAACATACATTAAGATCACATCCAAACAATAAGTATTTATCCTATTTTTTTTAATTTCTTTTTTGAAAAAAGTCAATTTTTTTTCAAAAATTATAACAAATAATTTAATAACCCAAAAAAAATTCGGCCTCCATCAAGTCATAGATCGGCCTAACTTGTATAACATAACTCAAAATCACACCCATCTAACAACATTTCATCAATTTTTTTTCAAAAAAATAGGTTTAGGGAAAATGTGTTTACATTAAAAAAGCCTTCACAGACTTGAGCAATCCTCCAAAATTGAGCTGCAATCTTCACTTTGCCACCAAATTCACCTTCCAAATGTTCGAATCCAACCAAATAATGAAGAAGAGAAGAGAAGATTGAGAGAAGAAGAGAGTTGGAGAGAAGAAGAGAACCAAAAGGCTCTTTGTCGACAGAATAGCCCCAAATGAATTAGAAGTTCTAAGAGTTTAAGTTAAAACAAGTTATTAGGGTCAAAATGAACCAGACCCATAACCGAGACCCATATTCGACCCGAGATCTCGCCGATAAATTGACTTTTTCCTGTTTCGCCTTGCATCTCGTCTCGGATTCCTGGAAAACCGAGGATCCATTTATCATTGAATATAGGATCATCCTTCCCACGGTATTCCATCCACCGGAGGATGAGTTGAAGTGGGATGACTTCTGAATACCATTGGCGAACTTCTTTGTCCAAACCCAGCATCCTCACAAACTCATCTTTCTTGAATGGGATGACTTCTGAATACCATTGGCGAACTTCTTTTTCCAAATCCCTCATCTCTTTGAAACAATATTCAGCCATCAAGGTTGCTTTATTATTATTTTCTTGATTTAGAAAATCGTTTACAAGCCGCAACTTATGTGCTTCCATGGGTTTTAAGAGCATCTCTTTACGGTGAAGAAGACCAATGGAAAACAAGCAAGGTATGTAGGCCTCTGGGTTTACATCACGTATGGCGACAATGGCTACCTTCACGGTGATATGGCTACCCTAGCAGAGGATGAAGAAGAGGAAGTAGAGGATGAAGAAGAGTAATGAAGGAAAGAAGAGGAAAGAGGAAAGAAGATGATCGATTAATGAGTTAAGGGTATTTTGGCTGTTTGCAGATTTATGGCCTGTTGACATCATCACTTAACATTTTCACTCTAACAAAATGGGTATTCCGTCAGTCCCAGGGGTCTGTAAGTAAGGTTTTAAAAATCATGGGGTCTACATGACAACAGGACAAACCTCAGGGGGTGTACAAGAAGTTGACTCTTTTATTTTTATTTTTGGTAAAGTTATAGCTATATAATGTAATGGATGTGCTGGTCCTCACACACGATTTGAATGAAAAGAAAAAAGAGTTGTTTTTACCACCATGTAGCTGTGAGAGTATGGTGAGATGCCATTGATGAGAGACCAAAATACGGTGAGAGGCCGTGGGTGAGAGACCCATCCTATCCCCGTCTTCTATCTATCCATCTTCTTCTACCTTCTATTTTCTTTTATTTTTTAATCAATTGATCGATTCTACTGTAGAGTGGTTCTTAGTTGAACTTGTACATTACCAGACTTGAAATCCAGGGGGAAAATGTAAAAAATATGGTGAATTATGGGAAAAAAAGAAAGATGAAATCCAGGGCAGACAAATTCTCTGCCACTCCCGAAGAAGAAAAAGAAGTAGTAGCATCAGCCACTACCATCGCTGTTGGAAAAGAAGAAAAAATAGCAGATGAAGAAGAACCTACGTGTCTGCCGCTGCCGCTGATGGTCCTGCTGCATTGAATAGGAAGTCGGTTGCTGTCCCGTTGTGTTGAATTCCACTGAGTCGAAGAAGGATTAAAAAGTGAGAATTTCTGGTTTTATAAGTAAAAGAAATAAGTTTCAAAATTTACATACAACCCCCTCTTAAAAATTACATCTTAAAATGTTAAAATCCCATATTTTACATCTAAGCCCCCCTAAAAAGTACATTCTAAAAGATTAGTCTCATATTTTACATGTACCCCCCCCCTCTTGTATGTGCACGCCTAGACAACAAGGCTCCTGGCCACTGTGATGTAGCTCTAGATAGGAGAAAAATCCCACTAGAGGCCAAGCAATAGGATCTAAAGAGGGGCTGTTGGCTCGAATGGGCAGAATTAGGGTTTTTAGGTTAAATTCTAGGGTTAGGTATGGAGGAATGGGGTAATTTATATCTGATTTTAATAGGCAGGCTTAGGGAAAGCTATTAAGACAGATTTGACACAGATTTGAATCAAAATTCAGATTCCAGAATTTTAGGGTTAGGGTTTTGGGTTTTAGGGAAACAGCAAAGTAGTCAAAACTAGGGTTTATAATGGGGATCTGAACCAGGGTTTAGGGTCGAGTGTTCAGATGTGTAGGAGGGGGGTTCGAGTGAAAGGGGCTTGGATTTGAATTGCTGGAAGTATGAGATCAGGATTCTAGGGTTTGGGGTTTTAATAGGGTTTTATAGAACTAAGGTTTTGAGTGAGAATTTGGGACAACAGTTCAGTTTAAGTGTAGGACTGATGGAGGGGAAGCAGTGATCAGAATTTGGTAAGATTCTGATAAGGGGTTGTTGCTGGATAGGGCTTAGATGATCTTGGGTTTTAAAAATTCAAACAGAAAATAAGAGGGATCGAATGGGGGGAAGAAGAATGGATGGAACAGAAAATTTAACTTCAAACTTACAACAGATCTCCACCGGCAGCAAGTCTGACCAGGGTTGAAGGATAGAGCCACCTTCACAGAGAGAACCTCCCAGCCGTCACGGCGTAAGGAGTCATAGGAGATCCACCTGTTCTTTTTCCTTGATAGATCCACAAGGCAACACTTCAAGGAGCAACAGCAGCAGCAATCAGCAGCAGCAAATTCTATTTTCTTAATTCAAATAATCTGTGGGGAGCCTCCACGATTTATTTTATTTATAATAGAAGGCCAAAGGCCAATTCCTAATACAACTTAATCACCTCCTCACTTAAAGTCGTGGAAGGGAACCTAATTAAATAACTTAAAAAATTTAAAAGAGTTTAAAGACCTATTTACCCCTAAAACTTAAAATAAAAGAATCTAACTTAAAACAACTGATTTAAAAGAAGATTCCCTACTAGCCAATAGGATTTAAGAACTTATTAGCCAATAGGAGCACTTCACTTAAATTAGACCAATTGAACCAATTTAAACCGGTTGAATTTAAAAAACAGAAAATAAACTAAGTATGGAAAATGCTAGCAAAATAAAACTAACCTATGGCTCCCTAATTAAATCCTAAGTTCAGGACTTCTTCTTCCTACTTGGTGCTGCATCACACTGCCTTGTCACTGTGACAATTGTGTGTCACCCTAATTTTCAGTTAGAGTTCCATGAACCTTTCAAAATGATAAGAGCGAACCTGTATACATTTGACTATACAATAGGAGACTAGAAGCAGTGATAAATAGAGAATGCTGTGTCTTTTCCATTGGCCAAGGCCATGATTACCATTAGGAGAAAGTTTTTTTTTTTTTTTTTTGGGTGGGTGGGTGGGGGAAGGTAAACTGCAATTATATACATTAGATAATTGGATAATATGACTATAATCGTTTCACAGACAACAGATCCTTTCCTCCCCTCCAACATTAGTTTTATAAGTTCACACTATTCCTTATGTATTCCATGCATACATTTTGACTCTAGTGCAGTTTCTTTGTTCCCATGGTGTCTTTGTTGGGCTGCCGTGTGTATTTTGGGTTGGGGTTGGAGGTGGGGGTGAGGGTGCTTGTTGGAATGGAGGCATGAGGGTCAACTATTGATGAATTGAGCTTGTGTAAACAAGAGGACTCTTCTCTTTAATGATGACCCAAATGAGCTTTGTCTTGTATCCAACTCAATTTTAGACATCTAGCATATGATATTACAAATTCTTTTTTAGCCATTTAGCCTATGATATTACAAATCCCTTATTTTTAGGAACCTTTCAATGTCAACCAACATTTGACACTCTTGCATGGGATCCAAGGTTTAATATTTCGCGATATCTCGGTATCTCGGGCTTACCAAGATATCCGAGATACCCGAAATATCGTGAAATATGACCGAAATATTGCATTTTTTCTGCAATATTTCGGGGGTCCATCTCGGAGGGTATTTGGCCATATCTAGGCTTGAAACTTCATGGACACCCTTATTTAAGCTTAATAAACACATTTAAACCATAAAATTGCAAAAATATGAATTCAAATTGGTGTTTTGGGCTTGCACCCTTGATTGACATACGGTCGCCGACCCTAATCTATAAATAGTTAAATACACATAGATTAGGCAGTTAATATTTAATCATAGTATTTAACTTCATCACATATCAAGTTAAAGCCAATACACATTGATGAGTACCATGATTCTCATAAACTCCATAATATTCAATAACTCAAAACTCAATAGCTCAAATGCTTAAAGCCTTAAAGGTAATACAGTAAGTGTCAAAGTCACAAGACTCGCAAGTCACAACTCACAAGTTCATAGATCAATAAAATCACAACTTAAGTTACAAATTACAAGTGCTAAACTACTAATAGTAGTTGCTGTGCCACTGGATCAATCCCACTCATGCCTCGCTGGAGTCAACGTCCATTGCTCTCTGTTTGAAGGACATATGTGGACCACGGTATAGAATCGGAGAAGAAACGAGTGTAGTCATCTACAAGTGTCACGTAAATGGAATCATCAACATACTGTAGGTAACCTATCCTAGGATATAAGCTAGGGTTACCAATCGATCCAGTCCGTGAAGAAGATGATCCACTGTGATATGATGTTGGCGCCGGCGCAAGAGGCGATGGCATTGGCTGCATGTATGGCTGGTGAGGTTGGTAGCTAGGTCTCGCTAGGGTATGCAAAGATGTTGTCTACAAAAGATGATCCAAGATGTCCCTGGGACTGGGATCGTAGTCATAGTCCCTACCCCACTAAACTGCCCATATGATGATGATCCATATCCATATCCACCGTAAGGTTATGATGCACCATAATCCGATGCCAATGGAGTGGTATGTGCGTAAAAAATGGGGCACGCCAATGTCCAGTCGGTCCTCCCTCCCTATCACCCATACTCAAACCACCAACAGAGCTAGATAGGTTATCAATGTCCATGTGATCAGGTTGCAACTGTGTTTGTCGACCCCTACGCTTCTCGTTGTATGTATGTAGGGGGCCTCTTGAGGGTGGGGGTGCCGGGGCACGTGCTCCGTGGTCCGTATCTTGTGTGGCATGATCAAATTGTGTCTCTCCAGTGAATCGGAGTGGCTCTACAGGTGCCGTATCCTGGGCCTCCTGGCCTACCACATAACGCTCTCGCATGCTGTCAAATTCTTCACCAGCATCACCACCACCAGCATTACCACCACCAGCATCACCATCACTACCACCAACATCACCATCATCACCATCATCATCATTCGAGGACTTAGACCGCTTCATCGCGAACATTGCCACCGACTGGCCGGAATGGTATGGGTGAGGCTTCCTCGCATGTATCCGACCCTCGTCGCCCATAAACTCGTCCACATCGCACCAATCTCGAGTTATCATGGGGTCGGGCCTACCTCCCTCCTCATCCAACACTGGCTCACCTCTATCCTCACCCAATCCACAATAGGGTCCTCATCGCCTGAGTCAACTTGAAAGATGTCAGCTAGATCAATGGTGCCCCTCTGTCCCTCATGTCCCATGCGTATGTGTTGCAGTTTCAGCCTCAAGTTGTAGTTCATATACACCATGTCAGATAAACGTTGAGACCCCAATCTGTTGCGTCTCTTGGAGTGGATGAGTGCAAAGGTACTCCAGTTCCTCTCATAACCAGATGCAGAACATGTTTGGGCAAGGACTTTAATTGTTATTCTTCTTAAGTTTTCAGCCGATTCCCCATACAACACCCACCATTCATGCATTACAAGTTTACAACAAAAAAGACATGTGTCAAATGTTGTTTCAACTTTCAAATTTCAATACATATGTAATTTAAAACTTAAAAGAATTACCAAGATCACCACGTGC
The DNA here is from genome assembly GCF_018873765.1 of Telopea speciosissima. Lineage (NCBI taxonomy): Eukaryota > Viridiplantae > Streptophyta > Magnoliopsida > Proteales > Proteaceae > Telopea > Telopea speciosissima. Next base: position 84,289,176 of record NC_057917.1, read on the forward strand.
TCGCCAGATCGCAAAGATCGTTCCAAAACTTCCCAATACATCCCTAAATACCTGATCTACACCCATGTGGAAAATTAGTAAGTACTTCTTCACTACTTATTTGAAAGCATCAATAAGTTGAGTTTCCAAATGAACTCACCTCATTGGTGCAAATTGCTTCAAGTGCACCATCGGCTCCAACTTCTTCACTATTTGTTTCACAAAGATCAATAAGTTGAGTTTCCAACCCAAGCCTATTGTTATATTGATACTTAGGGTTCAAGTAGTATCTGAAATATGACATATAGAATAGAGGTATTGTCAAATGCATAGGTAATTAGTAAATAATAATACTATGAATTAGTAAACATAAAACAAATTTACTCACTAGCCTTATGCAGTGGATGCATAAGTTGATTCTCCCAGCGAGCATTTATGATATCTAAGAAGTGTTTGCTACTGCGAGGAGCCACACTATAGACACTATCTTTCATCAAGTCTATTGCAGCATATAGGACTGGCATGGTTGGGCCCTTCAGAGCGGAGTCATCAACATGTAGAACTTTAACTACTGGCTCCAAAACTTTCACCACTTTGCTTAGTTTGGTCCAGAAGTCCTCAGATGACATCGTTGCTTGTGCTTCCCTTCCATTTGCAGTCTTGGAACCCTTCCATTCAAACCACTCATCAGAAGCAAACATGCTTCTCAGCCCAGCCTTCTTTGTCTCAATGCTTTTGAGGGCAATGTAGTTGGTGGCAAATCTTGTGATGCCAGGCCTAACCACGTCACCCCCACATTTTTTCCTCAATAGATTGAGTGCATAGGAGTGGTTGTATACAAAGTTGGTGACTTGTCTTGCACTTTCAACCACAGTCTTCACCAACTTTAACTTTCCCATATCTTTTAGCATTAAGTCAATGCAATGGGCTGCACAAGGAGTCCAGAAAAGCCGGTACTTACTATTGTTCATCATCTTCTCACCGCCACTTGAAGTTACTTCCATTGTCTGCTATAACTGGACAACATTCTCAATACCCACATCTTTTTCCACTACTTCCTTTAACAATCTGTAAATATATTTTGCATCCTTTATCTCTTTGGATGCATCCACAAATTTGAGGAACACTGTCCTCCCATCACAATAAACAATGAAATTGATGATAGACTTTCTTGTAGGCCCAGTCCATCCATCTGCCATTATAGTCACCCCATATGTCTCCCACATATTCCTCATCTCACTAATGCACTCATCAATCTCACTCTTTTGTTGAGGTAGATAAACATTCGTTACCTCATATGGGGTGGGGCCCTTGAATCCTGGGCCAGCCTCTGCAATGGTATCTATCATGGTATCATAATGGGGGCCTTGTGCAGTGTTTGCTGGGATGGTATGGTATAGCATCCACTTAGCTATTGATTCTTTAACCAATCCCTTCATCCCCTTCCATGCTCCTTTGATTCTGGGTTGACTGCTTCCTTTCTTCTTATGCAATTTAGGATCAGATGTTGATGGTGGTACTGGTAGAGGTGTTGGGGCTGCCCTCACACTTTGTGATCTTTTAAAAGGATTCAAAGATCTAGGACCTCCAGAACTGCCAGCTCCTCCACTGCCCCCTACTCTTTGTCTTTGTTGATGATCTTGAAAACTTACTCTACTCCTTGAAACAGTCTGCCTAAAATCCCTAGCCTCCTCTGCTGTTTGTATGTCATCAGGTATTGCAATGTCATCATCATCATCATCATCATCATCATTGTATCGTCTTCTTCCTCCCATCGAAATCCTCACTGTATCCTCAAGTTGTTCTCTTATCCTTTGCTTGTCAGCCTTCTTCTTCTTCTTTCCCCTCAAACTATCACCAATCTCCCTGGCTATTTCAGTAGGGACCATATGACAACCTACAACATCTTTAGATCCTCCAGTCAGATGTTGTTTAAGTCTACTGGACCCAACTCCCATAAATTGCATGTGACAATAGTTACATATAGATTTTCTCTTATCCCCATCAATGGGAGTGCCATGTAACCATGCAATGTCACCCCTATGCTGGCTGGCTGGTCTCTCTTTTTCCCTCTATTCTCTTTGTTCCCTCCGCCCCCTTTGTTGACTACTTTTCCCCACCTTTTGCTTGCCCTTCGCACATTGTCTATCACAATCCGCCATAATGATACTTGTTTACTGCAATGTAAGTAACACAAATAATTAAAAAACTTAATGTAGATGCAATTCAATTGACACTTTTAGATTACTAATACACTTGTATAGTTATTTAATATTTTTCCCCTAACCCTTATATTTTTCACATAATTAAAACCAATTTTTTATATATAATGTTAATATAAGTATTGACCTAACACAACAAAACCAAAAAATAGTAAACATAATATACATGTAATGCATTTCAAAACATATAGAAATAACTTTCATATTTTTTCATTATTTTTTAAACTTAAAACTCATATTTTTCCTTATTTATTTCTGTTTTTTTAATTTTTTATATATTTTTCTTAATTTTCAAAAATTAAAATAATTATTTAGGAGCAGAAAAATAAATCCGACACTGTGAAGCCGTAGATCGGCCATTGGTTTCTAACATATATTTAATTCATTACCATTTAAGTCATATTACCCCTAATTATTTCCTATTTTAGTTGTAGGAAAATGAATTTTTAAAACCAGAAAAAAATATATATATATATATATGGGAAAAAAATTTCGACACCGTGAGGCTGTAGATCGGCCTCCGGTGTCTAACATATATTAATATCATCAACATCCAACAACATTTGTACAAAGTATTTTAAAAAAAAATAGTTTTAGAGAAATAAAATTTACCTTAAATAGTGAAAATAGGATTGGATGATGAGCTTAGATGACCCTCCGACGTCTTCCCGGCGACAAGGAGCTTCAACAATGCTTGGATGATGCTTGGAAGGGAGGAAGAAGAGCAAAAAATGAGGAAGAAGAGAGAAAAATAGAGTTTCAGCAGCTCTCCATATCGACCAAGAGCTGCGAAATATGGTATAAAATGGCCCCTCACGTGACACTATTTGTCACTTTTTCAATATCTCGCGATATATCGTGAGGTCCACGATATTTCATCGATATCTCACGATATATCGACGAAATATTGTATTTTTTGGTTTCGGATTGGTTTCGTATCTCGGACATGTCGAGATATACGAAATTTGGCGATATATCGCCGAAATTTCGCGAGATTTTCAACCATGATGGGATCACATGAATTATGTTGCATTTTTTTTTTTGACGGATTGCACGCATCAAGGGGGGCCCTGGGGCTGATACATGTTCTCAATTGTTGGGGCAGGGGGAGAAAAAGCCTCCCCTGCGGGAAGAGAGTGGTTTCTCTCATCTTTTTATTTTTTCTCTGTTTGAAAAATAAAAGATAATTGAAGAAGTTTATGAATTGAATCTTAATCATGGGGGGGGGGGCTAATTTTGATTGTAGTTGTCTTATAAAGCCAGTCCCTTCGGGGATTGAAAGCTATTGGGTTAGCTTCTGGTTCATTGGTGAATGTCTACCGGAGTCTGTTTGGAGGAGGAGAATCCATTCGTGCTGAATTATTAGCTTCCAAGATGGGCGTAGATATTGTCTCTTGCACTGGGTATGATTAAGCGATAGTGGAGGGTGTCTGCAAATGTTATTTCTTGGATGCTTAACATGCCAGATTAGCCATGTAGATTCTTGCACCTATTTTGAGTCATTCAGCATTTGATTACTAGGCTGAAGCATTCATTCCACTTGGAGCTGAGGACTGCAAATTAGATGGCTTATGATTTGGCTAAGCAGGGAGTGGTTTTTCCTATGAGATGCTTCACCTTTTTCTTGAGTTTTGCTTTTTCTCTATTGTTATTGTATAATTAGTTGCAAATTTTGTTCTCTCTGCTTAGAGTGTTATATCATCTTTCTTCTTTCACCAATAAATTGTTATTTATTTAAAAATTACTGCATCACTCCCATAGATTCTCCATAAAATGGCCTCTTTTAAAATAGTTCTATTGATATTCTCTCCTCTTTTTCCATCAGCTTGGATGCGGTCATGGCCTTCCTGGGATCTTTGCATGCCTTGAGGTGGGATATCCTATTTAAAGATGCATAAACAAATGGAATGCGTATGCCATTCTAACTTCCAAAGATTTCCAGCTTGAAAGTTTTTTTTTCTGGCTTTTAAATTGTTGTGGGCTTGTTCTTTCAGGGTGCATCTGTGATTCATTTCCAAGATTTCAATGCTGAGGTCCTCCAATGTCTGACAATCCCAAATGTAAATGCAAATCTCAGGAAGGAACCAGTTCAACTTTCCACTACAAATGCAACAGAAAGGAATAATAGCGACGCAGAAGTTCGCTTCTTTGCTGGTGACTGGAGTGAAGTACATCAATATCTTCTTCATCTACGTGACATTGAGGATGAAAATTCCTTGGGTTTGAGGTTGGAGCAACATCCTACTGCTGGTTACGATGTTATTTTAATGGCAGAGACAGTTTACTCGATCTCCTCTCTTCAGAATCTCTATGCGCTCATAAAGAAGGTCTACATAGTTCTTTGTTTGGTCATCTCTGTTCATTTGCTCATCACAATAAACTTATGTTCCTTGAGCTTAACAAAAATTTATCTGCAGTGCCTGAGCTGCCCTCATGGAGTTGTTTACATGGCAGCAAAGAAGCATTATTTTGGTGTAGGAGGAGGGACCAGACAATTCCTTTCTGTGGTAGCGAAAGATGGTGAGTTAGCCCCTACATCCACCAAAGCAATGAATATCAGCATTTCTTTGTTAGTAGTCGGCCAATGTTTCAAATAGTTGGTTATTAATCATTATATTTAAGTTTACTGAATGATCCCCACTCTTATGCATTGCAGTTTCAAAGTCAAATTGTTGCTTACATGACATCAATTTACAATGGGGATTATTTATCAGTTGGGACCTTTCTTTGCAGGTGTTATGGTATCTAATTTGATTGCAGAAGTTGCTGATGGTTCATCTAATGTTCGAGAAGTATGGAAGCTTTCATTTAAGTAGACGTATATCACATGGATTGCACATAACATTTGTCTGACCACTCTCACAACCTCATACGGGTCGAGTCAAATCAATAGTAACTACGGTCACTCAAAGTTGATGTACAAGATTACCTGAGTTCATGTATTACTCTCATGTTTTTTTGTCTTTGTTCTCTAGTATTTATGTGTCTAGTGTATCAGAGTCCTTTATGGTTCTGTTATGATGCTTTTGAAATTTATGTCCATTCTGATGGTTGGATTTGATCCTTAGTTACACTAATCAGATGTGGAAACCATCTGGTACTCTAATAATCTATCTTTTAACTGAGCAGTAAAGATCATCTACCCAACATGTCCTTTTGGACTTGATCATGTTATAATCTTAATGTTATGATATCACTGGTGAATATTCACTTATCTCACAATGACATTTGGTTCTATTGTTGGTGGAGTCGCATGAATACCAGAAGTGCTTGTGCATTTGAGAGCAGACTGCTTCTATGGGAGTTCACCTACCTGATTTGCTTCATGTGGCATTCTAAGCCTTTTTATCACGATACATTTATTCTTCAGTCACCCAAGATTAGAGGGAACTCTGTATGAGTTTTGTGTCTGCTACATCAATCAGGAAAGAACAATCCTGCTCACAATGTGTATTTTGATGGCTCTCGGTGGTTTTTTTGTAGTTCTCATATTGTACACAGGTGGGGCTTCATTTGGACAAACTGAACACCTGAGGTTGGGTTTTCAGGCTTGGGCTGGCCCCTCAGCCAACACCTGCCGGTGGCTACGATTAATAATATCCTCCATGAACAAGCATAACAATCTCAACCATGGTAGGTTTCATTTTTTGAGGGCTCTGTTTTTTTTTGTTGGTTTGTCTTCCTTATCTTTAATCCATAAATTTACGCTGATCAATGTTCATATGTGAAACGTGGGATAAACTATGGAATTCATTTGTAGGGGCGCTCACCTTTAATTTATTTATTTTTGCCTAAAGAAATAAAACTAATGTTCATATTGGAGTGCCATATTTTAATGATTATTATGTACATAAAGTTTGAAAAAATTAATCTACATCGATTTAATTATCAAACAAGTTTTGGCTCAGCAAACATATTCAAGCAAGTTCCATCTAAACAATGAATGCTACATTTGGTAGCTAAGCAGAAAATGTGTTTTAACTGTGATCAGCTGTGTTATCTTTATTTTTTTTGTAAGGTGATCAGCTGTGTTTTCAAAAGAGATGGAACTGTTGCGATGATCCCATTCATGGCTCAAGGCCATCTACTCCCATCCTTGGCCTTTGCACTCCAGATAGAGCATGGTCAATACGGTTCACAATATCTGAAACCTTTTATTTTTGCTGCCACCAGATACCAGCATCCGCTTTGCTGAACTCCCTTTCTTCAGCTTTGAGCCTTGCACCCACCGCCAGTCCACCACCGATCGGCCTTCTTGTGATGGCCTGAGAGTCAATTCCGACACTCTTTTTAGCACCTCCTCGCAAGCATGATTGATAGACAGAGTGGCCATCTTTGCATAATTGCCGATGAGATGTTCGGGTGGACAGTTGAATTCTTAGCCAAGCTTGGTTTATTTCATTCTATCTTCATTTCATGGTGAACAGATGGTGTGGACAACCTTTCACATCAAATACGAATGTTTTTTTTTTATGAGACAAATACCAATGATGCACTTCCATGGTTCTAAGTATCGGTACGGAACTCTCCTTGTCTCAATTAAATGAAGAAGAAGACGAAGAAGACCTGAACGACGAAGATGAAGAAGAAGAGACACCAACTAAGCCACACAGAATCAAGGTTGGAGGTCCTCCACCATGATGTTTCAGATAAGAGACATCAAAGATTTAATCTTTCTCTATGTCTACTCTGTTTGAAGCACTAAACGAAGAAAACGAAGCAGAAGAGACATCAAAGAAGCAACGCAGAGTCTTCAGAGTAATCGTATTGGTTACCGATTGCGGATTTTGTGCTCTCGCTGCCTCTGATTTGATTCCTAATTTTACTGATGCTGAATCGATTTGCTGCCGCTACTTCTATTGAGAGTGATCGATAGCTTGGGTTTTAGGGTTAGGTTTTTCGTTTCTCTTCTCCTACCGCCGTAGAGTGCATGATTTTATTTTTTTGCCGCCATGCTTGTTAGTTTTTGCGCCGCAGTGCGTGTTTAACTCTCCGCCTTAGTGCGTGTTCCATTTTCTCACCATGCTCATCGGATCCCCTAGCGAAGAAGACGCCGAAGCCGACGACGTCTCTAACCGCGAGCTCAGGTCCAAACGCAACCTGTATCTCGAGCACCACTACCCTCCGACAACAGATCTCTTCAATTTGGACAAGAAATGCCAGAAGCTTGCCCTGCCAACCAACGCCGGAATCTTCCTCTGCATCTGGTTCGCTTGGAATGATGCTGAGCCCAAGTGCATGGACAATACAAGCTCTCCTTCTCTTTCCGGCAGCGTTACCTTCTGTTTTCTCTGGATCTTCAAGCGCAAGGTTGTGGTTCCCCTGCTCACTGCCCACGTCAGGGTGCTCTTCGACTTCCACCGAGGCGGTGTCGGCGTCTTCGTCTTCATCTCTGCCGAGATGGGCTCTTAACTTGCGCGATAAGGATGGCGGAAGCCTCATAGGCAGGGGGACGTGGCTGATGCTGATGGAGTTTCAGTCCCTGCAGTTGTTGGACGTATCGGCAATGCTAGTTGTGCACAACGCCGAGGTGTTTGGTGTGGAAGATTTTTCTTTTTTATTTGGGTGGTGCCAAGTTCCACCACCTTCTTCTTCTTTTTTAGGTTCTGGCGTTGGTGTCGCCATGGAAATGGCCAGCTCCGTTACCCCTCTCGCTGTGCAGATCTTGTGGCCCGGTCACAGTTCACCGAAGCTCCTCTCGGCGCTACAGAGTGCCGCCTCGTGTGGGCATGATGGCACAGATCTTTTTGGCACTTTTGGGGTCCTTTCTTTTGGCACGAAAGTGCATGAGCTTATCAGTTGCTGTGTTGACAGCGCTTTATCTGGGGCAATGGCTTTCACCCATCCCCTTCTCTGGATGACTCAGTCTTTGGCATGCGAGACCGGGTCGCTTTCCGCTTCGTTGGTCTGGGTTCTGTATACCCAAACCTTCTGTTGGTCACGCTACCTATCTTTTTTTAGTATCTTTTTATGTATCCAGTTTTTCTGTTGGCGTTGGGCGCGCGTGAATGAATAGCCCTGTTATCTACCCAAAAAAAAAAGTATTGGTACGGGCGATATGGATCGGTTTTGCTAGTCACGGATACCATGTCGATACCATATCGGTAGCACAGTATGGATAAGGGGTAAAATGGTTAGAAAAAATATTTTTTAAGAAATTTCAAGGGTAATTTTGTTCGATACAACCGATCCAAGCCGATACTGTATCGATATCGTATCGGTTTTGCGTGTTGCTGATACCCATTCCGATACCATGCACTAAATTCATGTGCACTGCCCAATCATATTAAGGGTTTTTTTTGGGTAAAATACATATACCCCCTGTAATGCACCCAATATTCCTCGTAACCCCCCTAAGCTTTTGATAAGTCCATGTACCACCCCTACTTTACCCCCTAAAGCCATTTAAGTCCAAAATGCTATAAAATGACCAAACTACCATTTCTTCTATCTTTTCTAAAATTTGAAAAGACCTAATTGCCCTGACCTATTTGCTAAAATTTGAAAAGACCAAAAGATGGGTATGCCAGCGGCCCAATAAGTTATTGGGTGGGTTGGTTCCAGTTCTTAACGAGTCGATTATGGCCCAAAATCGACACCTTTACACACACACATATAAGGAAAAAGCTGGGTATGCTAGCACTCTATGTGTCTATCTATCTCTTCCTCCCTTTGAGGGGTAAGGGAGTCATTTCAAGGGGGGAAGAGAGATAGACACATAAGGTGCTAGCATACCCATCCCTCTCCCATATATATAGAAAGAGAGAGAGAGAGAACTATGAAGTTATAACCTTACTTTTTTGCCCATTGTCTTATTCTCAAAATTTATTCAATGTAGGAGTCGGTAGTCTTATCATTTCACATGGACAATGACAACTTTTGAAAATGACATAATGATAAGTCACTTTCAACTAAGGTTCTAAATTCGGGTTTCGACCAATCAGAAATTGAGATATGGTTGAAACTGGTCGAAACCTGCGATTTTTTCCCAGTCAACTCGAGTTAGTAGTTTCGAGGTACAAAAATACTTTTTATGGTTTGGTGTTTTGAATACATCATAATTTTGACATTCTAAACACAATGCATGAACTATTTTCACAAAATGGTACGTGTGATTTTTGACCCAAGTTTTATAGTGTATATTGTTCTTGGACATTAGCTGGAAGCAGGACAAACAATAATTTATGCCAAATATCTAGTTTTATATTTGTTATTTTATTTACTTAAGATATTATTCATAAATAAGCAAATACTCTCTATTTGAATCCAATAAAAATAGTTAATCAATCAAATTCTAAAAGGATAAGAAGTCAACCCTCGTCCAATAATAAAAACTGAATTTTCGATGATAGGTGCAATTTTCAACTTTCTAATGCTAAGATTTTTCTCAAATTTAAAAATTTCGTAAATTTTATCATCTTATCAAATTTTTTGACTTATCCAAAAGAATTTTTAGAAAGGAAAAAAAAAATGAATTTAGACATGTTTATAACCCTGTGGAGGAGTTCGGAATCAATCCAAACTCAAAAAAACATGGAGAAAAGAGCCTAAAATGGACCAAGAACCTGAGTCGGCACAAAGAAGGCTTGAAATGGCGTGCAGAGATGCTGGCCAGCGTTCCTCCCTGCTGTCCATCATACATCGTGCACCTGCAAAGTTGGGTCTTGACCCAAGTCGTGTCTCATGGCCCTATATTTTTTTTGAACTTAAAATTTTTTGACTTTTTATCTGATGTTACAAGTCGTGTCTGAGCTTTGTGATTTTTAATACGTTGGAAAGGTCTTCTAATTAATTTTTTTTTTATGATCCCTCCAATTAATTTTTGATGTAAAATACAATTAAAAATGATTAACTAGAAAACTATTTTATAAAAGTCCTTCCAATAGTGGGTTTCATTGGCAATTAAGGGCCCGCTTGATAACTTTACCAGGTGTTTCTGTTCTAGAAATGTGCTGGGAAACACCAAAACATTTTTTTGTTTCCCAACACAGTTTTTTTCATTTTCTTTGCTGAGAAGCCGTTTTTTACCCGCTTGGTAAACCTGTTCTGAAAACGTTTCCAGAAGACAATTGGAACACCATAGGTGCTTGATAAAATCTGTTTCTGGAAACATGTAATGTGACCATTTTTAATAATATTTGTCTTGAATATTAAAATCCTTTTCTTACCAACCTTAGCATAAATTAAAATATCTCATTAACATAACCAAAGTAAGTGTAAAAATATGTCAAATTTTAAAGATGCCATTAAAATTGGGTTCTTGTGCGGATTAGTAGCATAACTGACTATGCTATGACCAGTTGAATAAAGAAGGCCTTGGTGGACTTGAACCACCATCCTCTTGGAACATACTCATGTTCCAAGTGCTCTACCAATTTGAGCTAAAGACCCATCAAGTAGTACTTTATCAGTGGAGCCACTAAAGTCATGCTTATCACAACTTTTATGAATACCTAGATACTCTTAATTCCCCACTAAGCTCATATTCTAAGACAACTCAGCTAAGCTCCCTAACTTTGTTGAGCCATCCATTGTCCATAGCTACTACCCCTTTAAGCTGTTGTGGACTCTCTTTTTCACTCTCTTTTTTCCAATGAAAGTGGTCTTCTAACATGGAAGCTCATGTAATCACCCAAAAAAAACATGGAAGCTCATGTATCAGCATACAATAGCAAATTCCAGATCCAAGATTAAATGGGTTTCCCGATACTCTCCGATATTGTCTCTCCTCCCTAACTATTTGAGTCTTTCTTGTATTCGAATTATGAGGCAATTTTTCCTGTGTGTCCATTGGCTTGACATGAAAGAGTCAATTCATGCTTGTGGTGGGTAGATCCCTCATCCTTGTTGGAAAAAATTGATAAATAAAGGCTGGGTTTTAGGAGAATATCAAACAACATCAAATAAATTGTAAATAGCAACAGCAGTATGTATCACATCCCATGTACATCATCAGAGGCCTCAATAAAGGCTTATTCATAATCTCCCCCCTCGCCATCATTTCTGTTTGGTTTGGCTAATCTGTTAACTCTCTTCTTCTCTTACCTCTCTCTCTCTCTCTCTCTCTTTCATTCTCTTTCATTGGCTTTAGAGAGAAGAGATATATAGACTGCTGATCTTTTGTTCATGCCCACTACCCCCCAGTTGAGGAATCAATAGAGAAAGGGAGAGAGAGAAAAGAAAGCTGTAGTGGTTAATTATTTAGGTGGAGTTATACTTCAGCAACCTGTGGAAGCTTGCATTCCTTAATTCTTCAGTTTATACAAAAACAGTGTGGGATCAGCAGTGGCAGATTGAGATACTAGTTCCTTGCTGGTCACATTTTATCCCCTTCCAAGAGAGGTGCAGGTATGTTATAGGAAGTTGACTGTGATCATATTGATTTTCCTTTTTTTTTTTTTTTCTGCGCCACTGTTAAAGCATATTCCATGGTTTTGGTTTCAACAAAGTGCTTATCTGTTACATAAGCAAATCACACCATTGGGTAATGTAAACGTCAAAACAAACAAGATATTCAATGAACAAATAAATCCTCAAGAAGACTCTGTTTCTTTCATATGACATCATTGAACAATTGAGGATTTAAGTTGAAGGGAAAATTTGCATTTGGATAAATTCATTGAGATCACTAAGAAAGAATATGCTGAGCAGATAAATATTTATGCTATAAATTAATTGGCCAAACCATGGAATTTTATTTTTTTTATGCCATAGTTTACATTTAACATTGAATATGATTGGACAAACAAGAAACACCCTCCCCCCACCCCTCTAATGCAGCATTTTTTTTATATAAATAGTAAGGAACTCAAACCAAATTTTTTCTAACCCCCATCCAACAAAAAATAAAGAAGAAGAAATACCTAACACTGCCAATTTCAGAGGAACTGCTTTCATGTCATGTGCTCTGAATTATTTGGATAAAAGGTTTTCAGATGCATGGATTTGTTCTAACCCAATTCAAAAGGTGTTTAGATGCACGGTTACTTCTAATCAAACCCAACTTGGAACAAAGATTACCTTGGAGTCTGCTTTTAACTCTGGGGAGATGGGGACATGGGATAAACTGCCCAAGACTCGACCTAAAATGAATCGTCTCTCAACAGAGACAATAATATCCAAAAGCAAATCTAAATCAATTGCTGGTGTTCTTTTTAATTCAACTGGAGTTCCTTATTAAAAATTATAGCACAAACTAGTGTCAATGCCCTAGACAGTATATGATTGAATGAGACTAAAAAATCGACATGCCTAATCAAAAAATTTTCCAATGTATGGATGTAGAAAACTCCACTAGGCTGCGTTTGTTTCCTGGCAAATATTTTAGCCAATATTAGGAAGATTTTACTAGAAAATTTCCCTTACATAGAATCTTTGTTTTACAATTTCTATGGTTTTTACTTCTTAGTATTGAGAGAAAGAATCTCACCTACCGTCCTTTCTTGGATATTATCACATGTGATATACATGTGATAAGAATCCATTCATCCATGGCAACTCCAAGCAATCAGTCATCCATCTATGGCAAGTCCAGACAATCACTTACAACAGAATATTTGAGGATCCGTCCAGCTATGGCAACTCCAAGCAATCAATCCTAATTGAATATATTTGTATATTACCCAATATTGGGTTACCATCTTCACAAAGATTTATGATTTACATTGTACATCTGTATATATATCCCATTGGGATTATCTTATCAATCAAGGATATCATTCCATTCTATTATGGTATCAGAGCCACACTAGCTCCAACGAGCTTTCTCTAATTTTTTTTTTTCTCTCTTCTCCATGGCGGGTGATGATATCTCAAACAACTCGGCCATTGGCCCTCTTGCCACGACTGAGACTGCAACTCCCCTTCCTGCTTCTTCCCTACACCATGCACACCACTTTATCTCTTTAAAACTCAATACTAAAAACTACATTTTCTGGAAGACTCAAGTTGAGCCATTTCTGGATGGCCAAGGCTTACTTGGACATGTTGATGGGTCCACTCTTTGTCCAGCCAATCCAACTGCAGCTTCTACATGGAGACGCCAGGATTCATTGATTCGCAGCCTTCTTATCTCCTCTCTCTTTGAGGAGGTGCTTCCATTAGTGGTTGAAAAAAACTCTAGTAAAGCAATTTGGGACACACTGTCCACGGCCTTCTCTTCTACATCTGAAAGCCGATTGATGGCACTCAATATGGCCCTAACTGATCTTGAGCAGAAACCAGATGAACCAGTTTCAGAGTTCTTGCAATGTGCAAAGACCATTGCCGATGCACTCTCCACTGCCGAGCACCCATTGCGCCCAAGTTCATTTAATCTCCATGTTTTTCGAGGACTGAAATCCGAATTCCAGTCCATGGTGTCCTTTCTTCTCACACGGACGGATCCCATAGGGTATGATGACCTTCATTCAATGCTCCTTAGCCATGAGTTCATTCATGGCACTTCGTTGAAGAAACTCATAGTTGCAGACACGCGAAGCACCATTCCTATTACTGCGAATACTGTTCACCGCACCACCCCATCCGGCAACCCTGGCTCCTCCACATCTCCAAACCATGGGGGCCGTGGCTATCAACCTGCTGGATATGGACGCTTTTGGTGTTCAACTTGTAAACGGACAAACCATTCTGCTGAAAGGTGTTTTTACCGAAACCAATATCCCACCCATAACCCATACCCTCTGCAGTCCCTTCCCAACCTTGCAGTACATTACACATACCCAAACCAAACCAGTACCTATAACCCGCCACTTCTACCCACTCCTAACCCATCCACCGCACTCACTTGGTACCCGGATACTGGGGCTTCGCATCATGTAACCCCAGATATATGTCCTGGATTCCCCAAAGTCACCTTCTGCTTTCTCTGTTGTTCGTGGTTCCTTAACTCTATGGCATCAACGTCTTGGACATCCGCATGAGCGGCTTTTAAAAATAATGGTCCAAGAAAATAATTTATCATCTACTTCTTCTAGTTATAATAAAGTTTGTAAGGCTTGTTAGATGGGCAAGGCCCACTGGATTACTTTGAATGCTTCCCCTAGTCGCAATTTATATCCCTTGGATTTACTTTACTGTGATGTTTGGGGACCCTCCCCTATTTCTTCAATTTCTAACCATCGGTACTATGTGGTCTTCGTTGATGACCACACAAAATTTATGTGGTTCTACCCCATGGTTCGAAAATCAGAGGTCTTTACTATTTTTCAGTAGTTCCAATCCCATGTGGAACGTCTATTTGGTAGAAAAATAAAATCATTACAAATAGACTGGGGGGTGAATTTCGTACTCTACCTGCCTATTTCGCCAAATTGGGCATTACCCATCGCTTGTCTGCTCCACATACGCATGAGCAACAAGGGGCAGTTGAAAGACGACATCGCCATATTGTGGAGACGGGACTCTCCCTTCTTGCCCATGCGTCTGTCCCTCAAATCTACTGGACATTTGCCTTTGAAACCACCATTTTTTTTAATAAATAGAATGCCTTCCTCGGTTTCATATGGCATCTCTCCTTTTCAATTAGTCTTCCATAACACCCAAACTACAATTTTCTAAAAGTATTTGGGTGTCTTTGTTTCCCATATCTCCATCCCTTTAATCGCCACAAAATTGGACTATAGATCTTCACCGTGTGTCTTCCTTGGTTACATCCCTTCACACATGGGCTACAGGTGCCTTGACCTTCAATCTCACAAATTCATTATTGCTCGTCATGTCCGGTTTGACGAGATGAGCTTTCCTTTCTCCACATTTCTACCACTTAACCCACAAAATGTGCAGCCCACATTCTCCCAACCGTGGGCCTCTGTGCCATTACTTGTAAGCCCAACCCAACCTCTGCGAGATCCCCCACCAATACCACCCTCCCCATTGCAAGCATCTCCACCATCACCCATCACTCCATTAACATCACTACCACATTCGGCCCAACCATCACCCACATCCAACCAAACCCCTTCTATAACCTCATCAACCTCCCCACCCTTGCGAACTAAGGCTGTGACTGACCTCTATAGAACCTCACCACCACCACCATTACAACCTCTAGCGGAGCCTGCAAATGACCCTTTACCCAACTAGTCCATTCCCAAGCACCACATGCGACTACGCTCTCATGGGCGTCCCCCACAGGTACTTAATGCCACTGCGGTTATTACTGAACCAACCTCTTTTTCGCAGGCCAATAAGGTGTTGGAATGGCGGACAGCTATAGCCGAGGAATACAATGCCTTGATAAGAAATGGTACTTGGACTCTTGTACCTTGAAAGGATCAGATGAACTTGGTTGGAAATAAATGAGTGTATAGAGTAAAGCGCAAGGCCGATGGGTCTCTTGAGCACTACAAAGCGCGACTTGTTGCCAAAGGTTACCATCAACAACAGGGCTTGGACTATGGTGAAACTTTCAGCCCAGTGGTTAAACCCACCACCATCAGATGTGTGCTATCTATTGTAATTTCCAATGATTAGCCCATCCGGCAGTTGGATGTCCAAAATGCCTTTCTTTATGGGCTTCTAGATGAAGAAGTTTACATGGCCCAACCACAGGGGTTCATTAATCCAGACTTTCCTAATCATGTTTGCCACCTACACCGGTCCCTATATGGACTCAAACAGGCTCCAAGGGCCTGGTTTCACAGATTGTCGGAATTTTTGCCCAGTCTGGGGTTCTTTGGTTCAAAGACTGATACATCATTATTTATTCGCAAGATGGGTGGGCATACCTGTTACAATCTAATATATGTTGATGACATCATAGTCACGGGTAGTGACCCGTCCATGGTCTTTGATTTATTGCACCAGCTTTCAAAGGAATTTTCCATCAAAGATCTGGGGGATCTTCACTTTTTCTTAGGCATTGAAGTGCGTCGCAGCAAAAACGGGCTGGTTCTATCTCAGTCTAGATACATATCTGCTCTGTTAGAGCGTACAGGCATGGTGGATTGCAAACCTGTGAAAACCCCCATGGCAGCAACTACAAAAATCTTTGAGTCAGGGGGTGTACCAATGTCAGACCCAACAAAGTACAGGTCGACTGTGGGGGCACTGTAGTATATTACTCTTACACGGCCCGATGTATCATTTGCTGTTAATCGTGTATGTCAGTTTATGCACGCTCCCACAGAGGAACATTGGCAACTAGTCAAGAGAATTATTCGATACTTGAAAAGCACACAAACCGTCGATTTAATAATTAAGCGCTCCAAATCCAACAGCCTGCAGGCATTCACTGATGCTGACTGGGCAGGTAATGGATCGGATCGCAAATCCACAGGAGGTTTTGCAATTTATCTAGGGCCAAATCTGGTCTCTTGGATCTCCAGGAAGCAACGCACAGTGTCACGCTCCAGCACAGAAGTCGAATATAAGGCTCTGGCTGACGCATCTGCGGAATTGGTCTGGCTAGAGTCATTATTGAATGAACTTGGTTATCCAATGTCTGGTCCTCCAATCCTTTGGTGTGACAATCTCGGTGCCACCTACCTCTCCGCGAACCCGATTTTTCATGCTCGGACAAAGTATGTTGAGGTCAACTTCCATTTTGTTCAGGACCGGGTTGCAAAAAAACAGCTACAGGTTTAGTTCATTTCTTCTCAAGACCAGATTACAGACACATTGACCAAGCCACTGGCTCATTCCCGATTTGAAACTCTTTGTGACAAGCTGAAGATTCGGTTGCCCAATTCTCCATCTTGAGGGGGTGTAATAAGAGAAAGAATCTCACCTACCTTCCTTTCTCGGATAATATCACATGTGATATACATGTGATAAGAATCCATTCATCCATGGCAACTCCAAGCAATCAGTCATCCATCTATGGCAAGTCCAGACAATCACTTACAACAGAATATTTGAGGATCCGTCCAGCTATGGCAACTCCAAGCAATCAATCCTAATTGAATATATTTGTATATTACCCAATATTGGGTTACCATCTTCACAAAGATTTATGATTTACATTGTACATCTGTATATATATCCCATTGGGATTATCTTATCAATCAAGGATATCATTCCATCTCTTTCAAACACAGCTAGGGTTAGGAGACTGAGAGATCAGACAGCCGACCCATCTTGTTATTTCTTCTTCATTTGTTCGTCTTTCACGGTCTAAGTCTTCGTCTGATCACAGTTTTATCTTCTTTTTCTCTTTCTTTGTGTTAGGGTTTAGATTTTTTCTAGTCTTCATAGTTTCATTGAGCTTAAGCTAGCACTTATTCCCCTCCTCAGTTGTCTTCTAGGGTTAGGAGTCAGAGAAACCAGAGAGTCGATCGATCTTCTTCTTCGTTCTTCATTTCTTTCTCCTTCACGGCTGTCTGTCTTGCTCCGAGTCTTCTACGGTCGAGGTCATAGTCTGATCAACGACTGTAGTATTCTTTTTTTTTGGGGGGGGGATAGTTAGTAATGTAGTATTCCCATAAATGATAAAGGTTAGTCCAAATTAAAATAGTGTGATGACAAGACTACAGCTATTTAAAGTCGCAAGTAATCAACGATGAATATGCTATCAAAGTAATCAGAGTTTAGCTTTATTTGCACAAAAGGCATCCTTCAATGAAGAGCTTACATGCTGTCATGTATTATTTGTAATGACTGAACTGTTTATGTACTGCACTGTCATTTATGTTGTTTGGCTGCTGAACTAAATACAAAGTGGGAATACGTGCCAACTGCACCTTTTCTTTTGCAGTCCCATATTCGAATACTTGAAACAAATCCAGAAAATGGATCTGCTCTTCTATTGGATCTTGAATATCTCATTGGCATCTCATTCGTTGATGACATTGAAGTTTTCAAGGTAATTACATTAACATATATGTGCATTTGTTAACTGCTTGGACTATTGGAACTCCTTGGTCTTAGAACTTTTTGAGACCCAACATAGTCCAGCAATCCTGTAGCAATTGTTGGCTTGATGGGGCTTCAGGTATGCATAGTTTCAAATAAATGGGGTTGATTAGCGGAATTCAATAGAACTGTAGAACTTTATTATGGTTGCCTATAACTGTATCATTGTCTTGCGTACTTAAGAAGTTGAGGAAGGTTGTTCGTTGTCATGGTGGCTTGTTTTCTGTTTTCATAATGTAAATATAAACCAAAAATAACTCTGACATTTGGAGAGGTTTGGGTTTGCCATATGGTTACTAATTGGCTATAAATTTTAGATATTATATGGTACATACATCTTTGATATTATACTTTCTCTGAATCTTTGTGCTGATATGGTGCAAGTTCAATTTTTTTTGTAATGCTTTATTCTTGTTGGGAAGCCTGCAGTTTCTATTGCTTAGGCATTGGGAGATCATTTCTTACATACAAGATGCTATTTGTTTGGCATTTGTTGTCAGTTACATTCATGCTTCTATGGCTCATTTTTGTATTAATTGTTTTCATCATTTTTTTGAAGGTTTAGTCCTTGTTTTCTACGCGGTGCTTTATTTTTTATTTTGGAATATTGATTTCTGAGATTTTTTGGGCTTATTGTGTGTATTTTTTATGTACTGATTCTGTAGATGCCATTGCTTCCTGGTATGGTCGATGGCCTTGGCCAACAACTTCTCCAACGAAGATAGATATATGCTCATCCAATGTCAAAGTTAAGAATGTTGATGATCTGTCGTACGGCAAAACCTGAAGAAGTTTTGATTGTTGAGGATGAAAATGGGAATATTGTCTGTGAAACCATGAAAGACGATGATGTGCTTGTTCAATATAGGGTGTGTGCAATCTCCAGATACTGAATTACATCCAGTCAGAAGATATATAGATTATAAGGTTTGCACGTGATTTACATATTTATCAATTAAGTATTGTTGTTAATATTTGGTGTTCTGAAATTGTTTATATGAACTTATTATGAAATAAATGCAGAAATTATAGAATAATCTGGCAAACATGTCAAATTAATACTGCTGAGATATTATGTTTTTCTTTAGTATATGTTTGTGTGTGTGTGTATATATATATGGTGATGTTTCTCAGTGCGTAGCGCTGACTGCACCCAGACACATGGGCCTGCCATTCAGGGGGGTAGGGTGATCATTTTGCCCACCCCCATGTGTCTGGGCGCAGCCTGCGCCCCAGCACAGAGAACATTTGGCCTATATATATATATATATATATAAATGGTTTGTGAATAATATGAAAGATTACTATGCTTGTCAACTTTTTTTTGGTTAAATACTTGTGCAATATGAGATTAGATTGGATTTAAATTTGGAAGTTCTCTTTTGGGGGCATGTACGCTGGGGTGCGTTTTGTAATGTAAATTATCTTTTCTACTAAGTGGAAGAATCAAATAGGTCCCGTTTGGTTAGAAGTGAGGTGATTCCAAAACTTTCTATTTTGTTCTTGTTCAAATATTTACATCACTTCTAACCAAATGGGCCCTTAATGATCTTATAGAATGAAAATTATATTCCCTCTAATTACGTATGCACCAATATCTTAATCATAGTATTTATGTGCACATTTCTGGATATTCTGTAGTATGTTTCTGTTGTCTGTGTTTGATCAGTTTGAAACACTGATCTATTTGTCACATCTTGTTCATGAAGATACTAAATAGCAGGTATTTGAATAACAATACTTTTCTATTGTAAACTCTTCATTTATTCTATTTATTTTTAAAAGTGATTTTGATAAAATTTAATTAAAAGAACAAGATGAGATGTCCAGTAAAAGACACAAAATCACTTTTAGGGTTTATGGGTTTTGGGGTTTATGGGTTAATGGGGTTAATTGGGTTAATGGGTTAATGGGTTAATGGGTTTGGGGTTATGGGTTTATGCGTTATGGGTTTATGGGTTTATGGGTTTTGGGGTTTTGGAGTTAGGGCCTAGGGGTTATGTGTTATGGGTTTATGGGTTAAGGGTTTTGGGGTTTTGGGTTTTGGGTTTAGGGGTTTAGGGGTTTGGGGTTATGGGTTGATGGGTTAATGGATTAAAGTTCGAAATCAGGTAACGGCCCGAATCGACTCAAGTTATCATTCCACGGGGCAATCTTCGAAAACGCTAAAATGGAAAAAAAACAAGCATTTTTCATTACCATCCTATTATTTATAGGAATATCGGAAATGACTCTCTTGTCCTCCATGTCCTTTGCCGCTCTGTAGAAACAAACACATCCAACTAAAATCTCAGCTGTTCAATACCATCCACGTCATCAATCCGCGTCAAAAACATCCAACGGTTACGGTTAAACTCACGGCAATAGAAAAGGAAGAGAGAGGAGAGAGAAAGAAGCAAAGGTCGTTCGTTTAGGTTTCGATTTCTCCTCAAGCAGTAGAACAGCAGAGACGAGAGGTGAAGAAGAAGAGGAAGAAAAAGAAAGGTTATCTACCTGCGAACAAGGGTTTAAACTTACTGTTAGGGTTATGGTTTCTACTTCAGTAATTGATAACTTATATTAACGAGTGTAGGGTTAGGGTTCCTTTCATTCATTTAGATTTGGAGATATTGAGGTCGATTCTCTGTGGTACAGGATACGTGAAACCATAGGGTTTATTTGATCTCTGTGCTGTTTCCATTTCCTTGTTCGATCTCGGTTTCTGTTATTGTTGAAATCCAGGGTTTTGCTCTTTAATGGATGAGTTTTGGGAGAGAGCCGTGGAAACGGCGCTCGTTGCCAAACCGATTGCTCATCTACTCGTTCCCTGACCGCTTGTATTTACTGGTACTTACAGACTTTTTTTCGTCCCAGTCTTCTCGCTATAGCAAAGGAGACCCTGGCAGAATTCCTTTCAAGGCTACTGGAACTGCTGTCGACTGGTCCAGATGCTTGGGATGAAGGTAAGAAAAGTGACTTTATACAGTCTGGTCCAGAACTCAAATGTTAATTAAGTTTTAGCCTTGTTCCTAAGGTTCAAAATCTTTATTTTTTGCCCTTAGTTTTGAATTTTTTTTTTTTTGTGCAGCCTGGTCTGGATTCTATAGGAATCATTGTTTCCCACAATTGTAGTGGAGTTGCAGCACGAGCTTGCGGTCTTGTGAGTTTAGAGCCCACAAAGGTAATTTTCTTCAAATTTTTTCAAACTGTATTGTTCTATCGATATGTTTAAAAATATTTGTTTCAACTATCTACAGGTCGCTGAGATCCTCAAAGATCTCGTCCATCTTGGTTCCATGATTGCCGTTGCCTTGATGTGTTGTCTACAATCGCTGCTGGAAATGGAGCGACTTTAGAGCTTATATACATGCAGGTTTGTTGTTCTCGCGCAGTTTACTTGACTGTTGGAATGAAGTTCTGGTTTTGTTGGATTCTATGATAAGAAAGAGATTTGGCCAGAACTTGTTTATGTATCGTTATTTTTCTTGTGAAGGAAATGATGATATTCGGTTATACTTTCTTATGTATATTTTAAGAAATTTTAGACTACTTTTGGGTTCTCATGGGAATAAATGAAAGGGAATGGGAATCTTTCAACTTGCTTTAGCAGTAAGCTGTCTTGCTCTGCTGAAACCTAAAAGAAGAGCCTTATTTAGACGCATCTTAATTAATTGGTCCCTTTTGCTTTCCTAATGATAATTTCATTTTCGGTGACTTTTTTATGAAAAAAAGTATATAGATCATGGTTGTCGTGAATATATTTAAATTTTTTCTAGGTTGGTGTTTGTATTTTATATAGTTTTACTGGGTGGAGGGGGTTTGTTAAATTGTTTATTTGTTGAGATTTTTTTCTTGAAAATGTGTGAATTCAGAAGAATTTTCCCTTTTTTTTTTTTGTTGCTAATGCTTTGTAAGTTATGACTAGGAAGAACTCTGAAATTTGTTAGGTCTTAATCATTCAGAATGGAAAGAAAAGGGAGAAGTGGACTTTTTTTTCTTAATATTCTTATTTTGTGTATCCCATAATTTTAAATATCCCAAGAGGCAAATTTTGACTCCTATTTTGTTTGAATGTGGTTTCTATAAGTGAAGTTGGTCTATAGTTGTTTGACTTGGAGAATGGGAAGATAAGTGAAGTGGAATTTTTATTCTTATTTTTCTTATTTAAATATCCCATATTTTATGCATGCTTACTGCAATATTGAGATTTTGTAGTTAAAGTTTCTGTAAAAACGAGGTTGTATTCCTTCCCCTAAATTGTATGCCGTATTTGGTAAGGCAGATGCCGTGAAAAGCAAAGAAAGGATGCATCCCGTGTACAGACGGTGAACAGTAAGCTGATTGCAATGAACAAGCTTTTGATGGAGGAGAATGACCGACTTCAGAAGCAGGTCTCCCACTTGATGTATGAGAATGGTTTCATGCGGCAGCAACTGCAGAATGTAAGTTCCACCTTCATTTGGCTATGAAGCATTTGGACCGTGACACATTAAGAGATAAGATCAAAACTACTAATTGTCGCCACAAAAGGGAGCTATCTATTGAATGAATTTATGCATATTTGTGCATGTATATCTGCAAATACATGTTGAATGTCAGTTTCTTTCTTGTATCCTGAGTTTATTTTAGCTGGTGAAATGGAGCTTCTGATTATATAATTAGAGCAATGATATCTCCAGTGATATGATCCCATGGCGACGCCATGACAACTATGATTGAATATTATTGTAGTTAAGAAAATTTCTGATTGTGGGAGTAGTACAAGTTTCCACTAGCCAAAGTGCCAAAAACTTTCCAAGCCTCTAATTTTGCCTGTAACTTTGAAAGGGGTAGTGGAAAACCAAGAAATCACCATATATTCTTCAATGACATTTAATTCTTCTTTGACCTCTTCATTTCCTTCTCCAACTTTTTTGCTGAAAGTCATAAAACTTATCATTGAAGGTGATTTTTTTTTCTTGGGGGGGGGGGGGAAGTGTTTCGATCAAAGTCAGTTGGCTTATTTGCCACAACTTGGGCCAATTCTACCATTGCAAAGTTTGTACCATGAGGACTCGTTTAATTCTGGGATAATTTATTTCTGCTCAATTCTAACATTTAATCTTGTTTCTGTTGTGTACCTTCGTATTGTAGTGCTGCCCTTAATCTGTGTGAGCTCATAGTTTTTGACTAAGAAGACATTTTAATGGGCAGAACCCCTATATGTGCACCGCCAAAGCTGTTATCTTTTTGGTTGAGAAAGGAGAGGCACATATCCCAACAGATCACCCTTCCTGCAGCAAGCAACATGCTGTCATCTAGTTCTGGTATGAATTATTCCATCTTATTTTATATCTTGCTTCTGGAATTATTCTGTACGTTATTTACTTTTTCTTTTTTTCAGGCAAGTGGAGAAGAACAAACTGATGGAACATTAACAAAGCAAGTAAGGTAAGAATGAGCGAGTTTGTATTCTCTGTGAGCAATTTCTGTAATCTATTACTTTATACCTGCCATTTTCTTTGATATTTAATTCCCTGATGTTAATTGCTTATCTGCATCTGATTGCCAGGCCTTACTTAATGGACCTTGCAAGCACTATGGAACCTTTATTAATGTAAGTTGATTTCATCGTCTCCTTTATATTACCTTGTGTGATATAGATGGATAATTAGGTCATCTTGATTGTAATTTCTCCTTAACATGTGTTTTTTCTTGGTGCAGGATAATTGCGTTGAACCTCAACGTTATTATGAACTTATTGAAAAAGACACTATTAAGTTTGGAAATAGTAGGTAGGTCATGAATAATATCCAGGTTATACTTGTCCAATCACATGGACTCATTATACATGATTTTTCTTTGGACACGCACACACACATTTTTCTCTGTTGCATTGAGAATATCTAAATAAGGCCCTATCTTTATCATGTTTGTTCATAATCGTTGATAACCTAACTAGCATATTTATTACCTTCAAATTATGCTTTTTGACATTTCATTGGACTTTAGGGTTTGGTCACTAATAGAGCACCTTGAAAAATTTCTTTGAATGTTGGAGCAGGATTGGTGAGGGTTTCTCCTTTGCCTGCCTGGTCTTGATTCAAAACCAAGATTTGTTCTAGTTTATTATCTGCAAGACCTCTCTATTTATGGCTGGAATTTTGATGCTGAATCATTTCTACTTGGAATATGGTGACTGCTAATAGAGAACCCGTCTCCAAACATTGCAAAAGACGTAGTTTCTGTTTTATTAGTGGGAAAAAAAAGTAGCCTTTGAGGCTCTTGTAATGTGACAAATGCTAGTCTTGATGCTTAGGCAGCTATTACTTCATATGGGCTGTATCCTTCTATATCGGTTCATCTTTCTAGGTATTATAATAATTTGTAAACATGGTATCCTTGCTTTGCTGGAGTGTGGGAGGTGGGATTGGAGAAATTGAAGTATAGGGCAAGCAAAAATATTTTTTAAAGGGGAGCAATTTTATGGTTTCTGTCATTTTTTAAGTAATGAATATTTAGTTTTGTACCTTCTGTGTTTTGACTTTTAAGTATGTCAATAGGCATATTAACATTCCCTACAATGAATAGTGTGAAATATTTTGTGCCCCCCCAAAAAGAAGAAGAAGAAGAAGCAATGACACATCATACTGTTCTAATAAGTTTTGCCCACCCTGTACAATGTATTTGCTAATTATGAAAATGAGATAAAAACCTCATAATAATTATTGTTCCCAGATATGGATGTGCTAATCCTGTTCCATTCCTTAGCGCACATCTAACTCCTTTAGACTTTTTGATATACATCATAGAGTTAACTTAGTGTGCTTGCTTTTCATATTCAAACCATTTCTTGATTTTTGCACAAAATCCTTGTGTAAATCCATCCTGACTTGAAATTATTAAAAAAAAGAGCCTTGTGTGGTGAACTGACCTCCAGAATGGGTTGGATGTTTCTTCACAAAATAACAATCTTTACTGCTGCATTTCTAATATTGATGGTGGTCTTGGAGGCGTCAGCCCTCCTCTAGTAAGTGTGGCTAGAGAGCATATTTGTTGAGATATGTAACTGATTTGGTGGTTTGTTTTGAATCTTTAGATGCCAAAATCCAAAACCTTCCAGGTAATAGGCCAACGTGCAGCATGACATTCTACCAATACTAGGATACCCCCACTACATATATTTATTGGTGGGGGGGGGTGTGGATCTATTTTGCCAATGATGCTTCGTGCTGTTTTGTGTTACTTCATGTATGCTTTCAGAAGATAGCCTGGGTGGTCCTAAGAGACAATTGTTTGAGTCATGGCTGGGAAGAGAGAAAGAGAGGTTTTTGAGGAAAAAACTTTGAAAAAGCTAAACACTCACTAGTCACACCTGGGTCTTTATTTGCCATCTCTGTTCTCTCTCCCCCACTCTCTTTTTCTTCTGTCTCTGTGGGTTGGTTTATTTGGGTCATCTCTGTTTTTCCGCTTATCCTCTCCACTTCACACCTCGTCAGGTATTATCTCGAGATGGGTGTCCAAGATAAGACCGCTACCTATCTGATTCTTCTTGTTCTCAACTGAGCTTTTCTGGGTTAGGGAGAATTTCGGATGTGGGAGAGAGGAGGTTCTCTTGGAGGAGAGAGTCTGCCTGAGAGGATCTGGAAGCATCGTTTCAGTGCTTATAAAGAGTGCCCAAGGCTCTAGTTGTTATTGCCCCTTGTAGTTCTTTCAATCTTCTGTTGCTTTGCTTTGTTTGTTTGGCCTTTTTTTTTTTTTGTTTGAATTCTTTTATCTTTGGTTTTGGGTTTTTTTCTGGGTTGGATATATATATGGCGTTCTCGATTAAGGAGTCTAAACAGATGGATTCTAGCAAGTGTCAGATATACGCCTGAGCAGGTTGAGGCTTTGGTGAGGGTTTGCTCTGAATGCCCCAATCCAAGCTCCATGAGAAGGCAACAACTGATTAGAGAGTGTCCTATACTCTCCAACATTGAGCCTTTAATAGATCAAAGTTTGGTTCTAGAATCGGAGATAAGATGCAGAAATGCAGTGACAGTCTGACAGATGCAGTTATACTTGATCTCTTCCTTCGTTTCATTTAATCTTGTTTTTATTTTTTTGGTTTGGATGGAAAGAAAATGTGATCCGAGGAGTTGGGTTTTGTGCTTCTCATTTTTTTCCGTCCTTGGGTGTCAAAATGTGTGCTCTTCTGGTTGGTTTGGGCTACTTGGCTTATTGTTTCATTCATTTACAAGTGTTTGTTCTGAAGTTGGAGTGGAACAGAACGAGAAAATATTTGGTTTTTGTTGGAATGTGTTGTTACCTGGCTTTGTTATGGTCTTTTATTTCTGTTGAACGCAGAGTGGGTTTGTTTTTATTATTTTATAAAGTATTGGGATGCTATTTTTGGTTTATTTAATAGAAGAAATCTTGATAAGAATTGTTGTCCATTATTCTGCGTGATTTCAGAAAAAGAAAAAGGAGAATGGGTTTGAGAGATGGAAAAGAAGTTGCTTTGATCTAAATGCTCTTGTTGGTACATTTTTTTTAAAAAGTTTTTTTCCTTCCTTTGTCTTTTATGGATTGTAGGTTCTCTTCTGTTCTCTTTAATGTTGGTGACTCTGAAAAAGAAAAAAATCATTTGTTTTTATTTTACTATCATTCAAGTTCTTTTGGTTCAAAAGTTAGGATATTTGAGTTTGAACTTCACTTTGTTGAAGTTATGTTTTCGTGCAGATTGACTTCTGTTTTACTCATTCATTTGTTGGATTCTATGATAAGAAAGAGATTTGGGCAGAACTTGTTTATGTATCGTTATTTTTCTTGTGAAGGAAATGATGATAGAACTTGTTTATGTATCGTTATTTTTCTTGTGAAGGAAATGATGATAGAACTTGTTTATGTATCGTTATTTTTCTTGTGAAGGAAATGATGATATTCGGTTATACTTTCTTATGTATATTAAGAAATTTTAGACTACTTTTGTGTTTTCATGGGAATAAATGAAAGGGATTGGGAATCTTTCAACTTGCTTTAGCAGTAAGCTGTCTTGATCTGCTGAAACCTAAAAGAAGAGCCTTATTTAGACTCATCTTAATTAAGTGGTCCCTTTTTCTTTCCTAATGATAATTTCATTTTCGGTGATTATTTTTTTTATGAAAAAAAGTATATAGATCATGGTTGTCGTGAATATATTTAAATTTTTTCTTTTATATTTTATATAGTTTTACTGGGTGGAAGGGGGGGGGTTGTGTTTGTTAAATTATTTATTTGTTGGGATTTTTTTCTTGGAAATGTGTGATTTGAGAAGAATTTTCCTTGTTTTTGTTACTAGTGTTTTGTTAGTCATGATTAGGAAGAACTTTGAAATTTGTTAGGTCTTAATCATTCAGAATGGGAAGAAAAGGGAAAAGTGGAATTTTTTTTCTCTTAATATTCTTATTTGGTGTATCCCATAATTTTAAATATCCCAAAGAGGATTTTGATCAGATTTCATCCCCATGTGGTTTTGGTGCTGATCTCTCAGACCTCAAAAATTGTGAATTTGAGTTGGGCCCAATAATTTGGACCCATTTGGCTTTTGGTTCTGGTTTGAGCGGACTAAATCTCTAATATTTTTGTCCCTTTGTGTGAAATAGCCGGTCAATCTTGCCCTTGGTTTAAAGATAACCCATTAACCGAAAAGAGTTTAAATGGCAATCTTG